>NC_044067.1:20052100-20064600 GCF_902167405.1 Gadus morhua | reverse complement strand
TGTGTGCGTGTGTGTGTGTGTGTTTGTGTGTGTCTGTTTGTATGTGTGATTGCTGTGTGTACCTGTCTGTTTGTGGGTGTGTATGTCAGGGATACCGAGTGCGTTTCTTGTGTGTGTCTATTCCGTTGGTCTGTGTCTGTTTTTGTGTTGACGTAAGTGCAAAGACTTCTTAGATTCGGTTTTGGAATCATGTGTATGTATGCGCCTTTTTTTGTATGTGTATGTGTGTATGTGTATGTGCGTGTATGTGTGCTTGCTTGTGTTTGTGTCTGTGTGTGTGCATGTGCAACACGTGTTTGAGTGTTTGCATGTGTCTGTGTTTGTATCAGTCTGTGCATGTGTGTCTCAGCTTGTGTTTGTCTCTGTGCATTTGTGTGTATGCGTGCGTGTTTGCTAATGTGCCTGTGTGGGCCAGTACAGGAACATTAGTGTGAAACTTAATGACGTCTCTTTCTTCTCCACAGACAGCATCACAATGTCAACGGAGGAGTAAAATCATTAGCCTTCACGCAGTTAATGAAAGTCAAAGATTAAGTCGGCCATTCTTAAGAGAGCGCCATTATTCAGAACACTCTTTCAGCGTCATTAATAAACCCCCTCTTCCTTAAAAAAAGAAGAGACAGAGAAAGAATCTATTGGCCTCCTGTGGATATTCTTGGCATGTAATCCTTTACCAGCTCCTATACAGAAGATATATTTAGTGTACCTATAGGCTGTGTTTTTCCATGTGCACAGGAAAAGATTGCATGAAAAAAGGCAGCTTGCATCAACAAACACACACAGACACACACACACACACACACACCCACACACACACACACACACACACACACACACACACACACACACACACACACACACACAAGCACACGCGCACACACACACACACACACAAGCACGCACACACACACACACACACACACACACACACACACACACACACACACACACACACACACACACACACACACATACACACACACAGAAATCTACAGGGACATGCCATGCGTTCGAAAAAACACAAACGTGCACCAGAGCACATCCCAGTCCACAAACAAACCCACGCAGGTGTGAAGATAAAGACTACATCCAATATGCTCTTAAAGCTCTCTCTGGTGCATCTTGTGCTGTCTTGAAGTCACACACACACACACACACACACAGACATTTTCCCAAAAAACAAGCTATGCACACACAAAATGTACAGCAGTAGAATGTCGGTCGACACGAGACAGTTCCTCTTCTACACCAAACACGTGGCGACATGTGTGTGTGTGTGTGTCTGTGTGTATTTATAGTCATGCTGACTCGTGTTGAATGTCCCCCCCCAAACTCTCCCACTCCCCCTCCCTCTGTCTCCTCCCCCGAGCCCCAACCATACGGCTGGTCCCAGAATTGGGCCGTAATACACCTGTCACTCCCCCGTACTCCAGGGAGCCGGCGCAATATGTTGACCTCAGCATCTTCCTCCTTTTCCCTCTGTTGCACCCTCACTCCCTCTCTCTCCCTCCCTCCCTCCCTCCCCTCCCTCCCTCCCTCCCTCCCTCCCTCCCTCCCTCCCTCTCTCTCTCCCTCCCTCCATTGCCGCCGCCCCCTTTAGCCTGCTCCTCCTCACCTGCAGGGTTTGCTTGCGTTGGTGTTTCACCTACAGAGGATGGAGGAAGGGAGGGAGGGAGACAGGAGGCGCGGCTCTCCCCCCCCCCCCCCCCACACACACACACACACTCTGCCATCCCACCCACCCTCGGGTCACCTTACTGGGCCGGGACGAGGCAGGCGGTGCATTACCACCCCCCCACCCCGCCACGCCTCCACGTCAAGACAGACCCATTGTGCCTACACAGACACACACACACACACACACAAACACACACATACACACAAAACAGGTGTCACCGACTCCAGTCCTTTCAGCCGGCCCGTCTCATGCTCGTGTTCGCAGCACGACCATCTGCGTGGTGTGCCATCAGCGATAAAGTCCCCCATCCCGACACGCCTCCCCGTGCTAACGTCCCCCTTCCCTTCCTGCAAGCTCCCTCTTTCCCCGCGCTCCGATGACCCTAATGACTCCGGGCCACACCTTGTTAAAGAGGTGGGACTGCAGGGGCCAACATCCCGTAAACAAACTTTATCTTGGAAACCGGAACAGGAGTGTGTTTTGGCAGCCGTTAACTGGGTCTTCTACCCACGACCTGGCGGAGGTCCGGCCGGGAGACAGACGGACGGCTCATCGATCGACGCCGTCTCTCTTTTGGCTGCGCGTCAACGTCAAGCCGGTAATGCTGTTGTGGTTGTGTGTGTGTGCTTGTGTGTGTGTGTGTGTGTGTGTGTGTGTGTGTGTGTGTGTGTGTGTGTGTGTGTGTGTGTGTGTGTGTGTGTGTGTGTGTGTGTGTGTGTGTGTGTGTGTGTGTTTAAGGGGATTTGTAGGATGGCGGGTCAGGGACAAATCATGTATACAAACCCTCCTGAAAAACAGCTCTGGCTCTGTTGAGGATGTCTCCTTCCACGACCGCAGCGCCCGAGGGGAGAGTGGGGCGCAGTGTGGGAACGGGTCAAATCGGAGCGAACCAACCGTCGATCCAAGAGCTAGAAATCACTATCAGCCATCGGCTTAGAGGAAACCCGTTCCTGCAACAGTGGTTCCCCGGTGAAGCAGTGGCCATTAAATATGCCAATAGTTTTCTAATCAACATCAAGCCGTTACACATTATGCATATAGTGGGAGTATTGATGCGAAATGGGGGGCATTTTATCTTCCCTTTCCCCCCCCCTCAGGAAATAATGATCAATGGAGCGATGTAGGCGGGCACTCCTGCAATAAATTGCATCACTCTTTAATTATCTCCAGTGCAGATGGCTTTAACGAGGGGGAAGGCGCTTAATTGAGAGAGGAGGTGGAGGAGGAGGTGGAGGTGTTGGAGGGGGACAGGGGGCTGAACCTCGGAGGCTTCTGGATGCTCTGTCGGACTGAGGCCAAGCCCTTGTCAATCGGCTGGCCGGTTTGTCACCCGACCACGTGGTACAACCCCTGAGTGTCAATAAAGCGTACAAGAGATTTGAGCAATAATTGATCAACCCCATGTTCTTCGTGCTGGTATTTGCCAGACTCTTTTTTCATGGAGAAATGTCGTTTATGGTGTCATTCGACTTCAGTGACTGTAGTATACCGTGGCAGAATTATGTACAGACAAGCTAACCTATTTATTTGATCAATATCTAGAAACTGTGCTTTTTGCAAAGGCAAACATTCGCAGCTGCGTATGTTTTTCATAACCTTTTTATTATTGCATTATCTTGTTTGAAGTTTAGAGCGTGACTGTGACAGAGAAAGTTGCCGTAAAATCTTTGTAAACTGAGCAGACCCAGCGCTGCATCCATAATCATGGGGCTGTTTTGCACCTTTGTATCAACTAAAAAGTACCGCTTTATATATACCTTTATACCTTCCTCCACTGTTAAGGTGCGTGCATATACAGAAACGTTAATATAAAAAAGCCATTATCTTGCTCTGCTCTGAACAATAATTTAATTAAGCTTTGCCTACCGTTGGTTAATCAACACCTACTTACTGCAGGCATGCATTTTCACAGCTTCCATATTCTCCCCCTCAAATGCACGCTGTGACCAATTAATGCAGCCCTGTTTCGGCTAAAAGACACTCAACCGCCAACTCTGTTTGCTAATCAAGGGCCCGTGAATCTCACAGCGATGTCTTTAACAGCGACAGCCCACGATGAAAGTTATTGGTGGAGGAATGATGCGTCGTGGTTAAAGGAATGATGTCATCAAATAGATGTATGTTTATCAGCGTGGTTTCCGAATTAAGGGATGTTACATGGCAAAGCATATAAAGTACTGTGTATCAAAAAGCAAGATATTATGTACTTTATTCATCCCAGACAGGAATAGGGTATATGCAATGACATCACATCGTTCTGCTTTATTCATGGGCATGAGGTTTGTTGAACACGTGAACAGACTGTTATGTAGTCTGGGCAAGCCTCTGTCAAAATGCTGTGTAACAAGAATGAGAAATTGATTTTACAGCTAGCAACATTTGTTTTTGCTGCTCTTACAACAAATGGGCCCCATCATAAGCCCCACACATCGTGGGTGCATGCTGAAACACGTATTTGGCACTTTCCCTCCAGCAGAGGAAAAGTTTGTACTTCCACATACCGATTAAAAACACTTTCTGCAAGCATCAGAAAGTGCCTTTTTTTATTATTTGTACTTTCTACTCTCCTTCCTTACTGAGCTTGCAAGGGGAGCCTCGGATACTCCTTCATTGCTGAAGCGCCTGCGGTCACATGACCGTGCACCTGGCTCGCATCTCGGCGGTGCGCTGTGTGTGGACGCAGCAGCAGCCGCCGCCGCAGCAAAGCGCTGGTGACGGGCGCCGGTTGGCTGGTCGGAGCAGCCAGCAGAGCACTGGTGACGGGCGCCGGTTGGCTGGTCGGAGCAGCCAGCAGAGCGCTGGCGCAGCACAGTTTCGACTCCAGGCGGACGGGGACGTTGGTGGGGAAGGCGGCGGGGAGGAAGGGGGGGCTGTCGAGCCAAGGCCTGTGGTATCTGCAGTAGCTCATCCGTTCACTAACATCTGCTCACCAGCCCCCCCTCCTCCTCCAACCCCCTCCAATGCTTCCTTCTCTTTGCTCCCTCTCTCGTTCCGTCTGTCTTCTTCTTCTTCCCTTTTTTCTTAGTCATTGTCTTTTCCATATGGTCCCTGATTCCGACCGCCCCCCCCCCCCCCCCCCCTTCATCCCTTCTTCTTCTGCTTCCTCTTCCTCGCTCGGTTTCTCCTCTCGCGGCCCGCGGCAGGCAGCGTCCATGACAACAAAGGAACTGACATACTTGGTTACGGGAGGAATTTGAAAACTCAAGGAATCATCTGCTGACATCAAGAAATACACCACTCAGCAACACTGTCTCATTAAAACCACATATGCGCTCTATCTTCCTGCATGATTGCTATCTAGGAATACATCCACTAAATCAAGCAAGCATGTACCCAGAAAGAAGAAGAAAGAAAAATAACCGGTAAAATCATCAGATGAAAGCGGTTCATTGTCGCAACAACACAAACTCAATAAATCACTCTATTGTCTATCAATCAAACGTGCCAAGGCTGGTGCGTGTTAAAAGTGGAAATCATCATGTTTGTTATCTTGAGGCATTTCCAAAATGTTCCTGGGACAAAGAGAATGAACATTGATCTTTAGTGTTTGATTTGTGATAATGGAGGTACTTTGCAATCAATAACATTTGGTGTTTGGAGGATTATCTTGGTTTATCAGGCTTGTGGACCCAATCATAAAAGGGAATAGCAAGAGTCAAAAGTCAATTTCCATCTTGTGTTGTGTTTAAAGCTGATCTGCCGAAACAAAGAGTTGTCCAGCAATACGCTAAGAATGCTGCAGGCATATCATCTCTCTAACATCTCCAAAATGAACCCTGGCCCAGATTTTTTAACTATTTTACCGTACCGGTTTATTTTCGTGCGAGGTACAGAAGTGGTTTGAATGCTCCCGGTTCCTATCAGGAAATATTTTAAAGTCTATGCTACTGACCTTGAAGGGACTGGATACAAGATGGCCCTTATCCTTCTCCCCTCCATTAATTCCAGTGTGATTAATTCATCGCGGTAATCTTACCGCGTAAGTTAACTGGGTGGCTCGCAGCCACACTAAAACAATGACCTTGATTCGGGGTTGGACAAAGAAATCCATGTAAGAGCATATCAGGCATACGTAACAGGGAGAAGAACTGTAATAATGACTTCCTAATCTTGTGTGATTTAATACAAGGATGGTTAGTGAATCCTGATGAACAATAGTGAGGCTTGATGCCAAATCTGTAGTGTGCTGGATCACCAATGTTCAGAACCTAACCTGTAGGCACACTTGAGCCTTGCCTATAGGCCTACATGCTATTAAAGTATAATAAATGCATATGAATTCACCCCAAGTCACTCTTGGTGAAAATGGTTTGTGTCCAGGACACGATACAAAGCATGAAGCTCTGGCCCATTTGTTTTCTTTCCCCAAGCCTAATCTCTCCCATCTCTAATCAATATCGTGATCGCCTGAAGAAATTGCGGTTTTAAACGTTATCTTTGTTAGAATTAAACACCATGATTCCAATCTAAACAAACCCAAGTGGTTGTAATAATAACAGAATTTATAATCACTATGTGTCTATGAATATTTTTGGACTAAATTGTAGACCTATGAGGCTAGCATTGAGAAGGCTGAGCCAGCTGCTACAGGGAACAAAATGGCTGCCAGGTAAATTGTACCTATCGGCTGGTCTGCAACCCCATCTCTCAAAGTCTCCTCTAATCCCTTTATCTTTGAGATTGTATTCAGTGCAGCGGCAACTAAGATACCATCCTCATTCAGTCAGAGAGTGTCAGGAAGAAAGAGAGGGTTTATTTGGTTTACTTATTTATTTATTAATTTGGTGTTGATAACAAACTTTCCACTTATGTGTTGAAGTAGGAGTTACATCCTTCCCTGAGAGAGGATTACCTCCGTCTGAACGCAGTGTTTCATCTCTGGATATGACTATAGGAATGCTCTCTCTCTCTGCTCTCCCTCTCTCACAAGCATCCCTCTTTCATT
Source organism: Gadus morhua (assembly GCF_902167405.1). Lineage (NCBI taxonomy): Eukaryota > Metazoa > Chordata > Actinopteri > Gadiformes > Gadidae > Gadus > Gadus morhua. Next base: position 20,057,977 of record NC_044067.1, on the reverse strand, counting down.
CACACACACACACAGACACAGACACAGACACACACACACACACACACACACACACACACACACACACACACACACACACACACACACACACACACAGACACACACACACACACACACACACACACACACACACACACACACACACAAACACAAGCACACATATATAAAGTTGCGCAGCCACATATACCTGGAAGCACTTCTCCCTGTCAGACTTCAAAGTGCGCACATAAACATTGGCGCTGATACACACGGCGAGGTAACTGAGTGTGAAACAGGCCCAGATTAGACTCAGTCAGGGGTTATATGGCTGGAAGGTCCGGGGGCGGTGAAAGTGGAAGTTGCAGTAAGCCTCATTCAGGTTTCTGTATCAACTGCCCAGCAGTTGATACAGAAACCTGAATGAGGCTTACTGCAACTTCCACAGAGAAAACCAAACTCATAAGAGAGAGAGAGAGAGTTATGGCGCATTTCCACCAGAGGGTGCGGGTCGCTTCAGTCTGCAGTGGTGCGGCACGGGTCCACCGCCAAAAGTGGGCGGGACCCGAACTGAGCCGTATTGAGCCGTATTCATATGGCAGTACTCCTCCGTTTGGGTAATGAGACGCCTGAAAGGGTGCCGGCAAGTTTGAGCTACACACACCGTCCGTTGATTGGTCGACAGAATAGTCATTTCCATGTGGCAGGGGGATAATAACAAACGCAGTACCCGCAAGGTATTACAACGGTGAATGCTTCGTTTATTGAATAAAATGTCGTGCAAAGGTTTGACGTCCTTCTTGGACGCCCTACATTGTTGCTCTTTTATTGTTTTGCGTTCTTCTTTTTCCTTGGATTTAATAGCAGGCTACACTGTATCGGGCTGCTATGAGGTCGCGATGCTTACGTAGCTGCCGCGGCTATCGCCATCCGGCCTAACGCCCCGTGCGCACTACCTCCGTCCGTTGACTGATCCCCATTGACTTTGAATGGGGACGGACGCGCAATGCATTGTGGATCCGTCCGTTCCGTTGGAGCCTTCGGCTCAGTCAAGAAGTTGAAAAATGTTCAACTTTTTCAGCAGCGACGGATCCGTCATCCAATCAGATCACGTATGCAAATTTAAGCACTGTAGGGTAGGGTAACCCTACATGCCCACTACCTCCGTCAGTCAACGGACGTGGGAAGGCGTTGCTGACTGATGAGGGAGTAGTCTTTGCAGAGGCATCCGTCAGCCAATCAAATCGCTTCGCCGGGTTCTTCCCGCTTCTTCCTGCTTGTTGCGATGCAAGATGACCCGCTTTCCCACTTTCCATTATCGTCAGAGCCCGAGTCGCGTCACAGTGCTTAAATTTGCATACGTGATCTGATTGGATGACGGATCCGTCGCTGCCGAAAAAGTTGAACATTTTTCAACTTCTTGACTGAGCCGAAGGCTCCAACGGAACGGACGGATCCACAATGCATTGCGCGTCCGTCCCCATTCAAAGTCAATGGGGATCAGTCAACGGACGGAGGTAGTGGGCACGGGGCGTAAACCCTGCCCTACCGTAAGGGTACTGTCAGCAGTGAAAAAACAAGCCTGTTACGTATTTTAAGAACTTAAGCTACCCACCATAGCCACAAGGGGAGCAGGCCCTTACTGAAGGCTGCAATAAATACTTTAGCCACAGAAGGCAGCACCTCAGACGAGTAGGAAGCTGAGGCTAATACGTCACAACGGCTCCTCCCACTACTTCCGGGACATGCGGACCAGACAATTACAGTAAACACGAGCCTGAGGCGCGTCAGAATCTCTCGGCAGCCCATACGATAGGGTTAATAATGTTTTGGTCAGCTAGGAGACGCTCGGCACGTGTTCAACACGCTTCAACCTCCTTTTGCTCCATAGTATCAGTTTACCATACCGAAAATACTTTATACCAAATAAAGTAACTGTTAAAAAGCTATCCTTTGGATTTGACCACTCTCCTTGAAGAATACTGCAATAAGCCGTAGCTGAGCTTGGCTTTACTGCACCCTAACTACTGGGCTGAGGCGTGCTGGGTCCGAAGTGTACCCGCTGGTGGAAAAGCGCCATTAGAGGATAGATGTAACGTCAGAGAGAGGTACAGAGAGCGACCCCCCTCCATTCGATATGATAGGGGGTAGAGAGAGAGACAGAGAGAGAGACAGAGGCCTCATTTGGTAACTTAAGATGAACAAAAGTAGATCTAATGCAGCTACATTTCTGCAAAATCTGTGTATTAATGTGTCTGTCTGTCTGTCTGTCTGTCTGTCTGTCTGTCTGTCTGTCTGTCTGTCTGTCTGTCTGTCTGTCTGTCTGTCTGTCGTGCGTGGTTGTGGGGGGGGATGTGTGTTCATGTTTGTAAGAGATTTACAAAGAGTAAATAGAAGCCAAATCAGCAGGGAGCTTATATTTTATTTCGAGAGTGGCGCAAAAACACAGCAAGAAACTTTGTCAGTATACTGATCACATTGTGCTCTCTCTCTCTCTCTCTCTCTCTCTCTCTCTCTCTCTCTCTCTCTCTCTCTCTCTCTCTCTCTCTCTCTCTCTCTCTCTTTCTAACTTCATATGTCAAGATGTGACAAGAAAAGGTTTAATCAGTTTAACCCCATGAAAGCTTTTTTTTTTCATTTGTACCATCCAGTTTAGCCTTTTAGTTTTTAAGGCAAATGACCATTTCATCACCCATTACGTTCTGTAAAAGTCTTCGTTGGTCTTGGCACATGCTGAAATACACTCAGGTCAGCTTGGGCAATGATGAAAACTCACAGCCAGAACTTTAGTTTTGATTTTCTAAGGGTCTTCAAGTTTGACCACGATGACTGTAAGGACAATTTAGTTCTTTCTTTCTTTCATGCCAATTATACACTTAAAAAGAATCACTTTGCTCAATCCAGCTTTTCAAGGCGTTGACTGACGAGTTAGCGTCCTCCATCTGTTCCTGAGAGCTAATTGACACGTGATTCATCATTGGTCGGCCATTTTAGACAGGCCGAGAGATGCTAATATTAGCACAGCACCACGGGTGTATTCAGAAATATGAAATTAAATCTGCTCCCCCACAGCACACAATATGGGCGAACGTCAACATCGGCAGATGGTCATAGGATGGAAACTGGTTGACGAGTTAAAATGAAACAAATAAACAAAATGATTGAGGGTAAAATATGTCTCTACAGCGATGGCGGATCGGTTCTGTCGGACATGATCCATTCTAAATGGAACAGGAGTATGGAAGTTTGTTTTAGAACTAGATGCATAAATGCATATGCTATTTAGTGCACACTTTTTTAATGCAAAGCATCTTACAGTACAGTTTAGTAGAGTGTGAATATATTATTATCCATCTAGTATTATATATAAGAACAGAATTAAACAGGGTCATTCTGAGCAGCGAAATTCCTTGTCAACAAATGCATGGAAGGATATGTCAAAGCGATGAGAAAAAAAAAAATATTAGAAAAGACTAGCACACAAATATCATAAAAAGAAAAACATCATCAATTACAATTTCGAATGTGTTCAGGAAGTGCAGATTTACCACCAGTTTGTGAACTTCTCAACTGAACCCTCCATTGCTAACATAGTTGATCACAAAGAGAGGATAGATTCTGTTCCATCTGAGTCATTAGTCACAACAGAAAATCTGCTGGAAATCTCAAAATAGCTGTATAGTCACCATTTGAGTAATGGGATAATTGTTATGGTCCTACCTAATGGTTTCCAGAATGAAGAACATTCCAGACTATTTTGATGACATTACATTAAACTGTGTTTCAATAAACAGAGTTTCCAGTGAGCTGTATGAAGGCTAGGGAAACCAGGTGTGTCGACATCCAGGTTATTCACTCAGTTTAGCTCAAGGTAAGCCTAGCATAGCTTAGCAATAGGGCCATGCACAAATAGCGTAAAATTGTGTTAAAAAAAAGAAAAGGGTGAAAGTAGATAGGAACAACAAGTGCAGTGACATCACCGGAGCGCTCTCTGTTAGAGTTGGATTGCCGCCAAGGCTGCCTTTGCTTTCTTCTCTGTTGGAAAAAAAAATTAAATTAAGGAAAATTGCTTCCTGTATTGAAGTTTCAAGGATTTTCTGTATTTCTTTATTTTGGTTCTCTTCCCCTATCCTACCCCGGGTGGCAGCGTGAATAACTCGGCGCCCGAATGTGACAACCGCACAGCTGTGAAAACAAGCGCTCCTCAAAATGGCTGCTTCCCCTTCCCTCAAACGTCTCCCCCCCCCCCCCCCCCCCACCCCCCACCCCGCACACACACACACAGACACACAAGATCTTATCATCGAAAACCCTTTCTGTCCCACACCCCCTGTGTGTGTGTAGCTCGACATCAGCTGGGAAGGTTTTATTCCCCATTGATCCCCCCCCCCGCACCCCTATTGACTCATGATGTCGTCTCTGTAAATAAATCTTGAGACGGCGGAAAAACGAAAAAACATTGCAGATAAGTATTCCTACAGAATGACTCGCGCATCATTACAGTTGGTCCTGGTAACCCTCCGGAACTGTGCTGTTCATTCTGTGGTTTTCTAATAATCCCTCGAGCTCTCTGTGAGGCGTCTTTATGACCAACATGGGGGTCTTTTATATGCATTGTGAATCGTGATATTGAGTCTCTTTGGAAACATCTTTGTGTGATTTTTGTCCAATTCCTGTAGACTAGTCCCGTAATCGTAAGCATATTCTTTTTTCCTTTGGTTAGTCTGCTTCACCTCAGAAGCAATACAAGTTCAATGTGTATCAATCCACAGAATCCCCCTTTATACTGCCCTTGTATTCTCCTACGATTCACAAGGAAACGACTCTTCATGGGAGCCGGTGTATTCGTGATTATGGTAAAATCAAGGAAAACAAAGAGGGGATTTTATAGCGTTCATTTACAGTTATAGGATACTAATGCCTTTGTGATCAATACGTTCATCTGAGCTCCAGCCCTTGGTAAATAAAGGATTTGCAATTATCCCCTGACAGTAATGCTTTATGCGCTGCCCAGCTACTCTTGTTATCTACCTTCCCTTCTTACACTGCTTTTCTCCTGATCTCTCTCTCTCTCTCTCTCTCTCTCTCTCTCTCTCTCTCTCTCTCTCTCTCTCTCTCTCTCTCTCTCTCTCTCTCTCTCTCTCTCTCTCTCTCTCTCACACACACTCATACAGTAACACTAACAAGTATATCAGACACAAACACACACATATTATTTGTTATAGTGAAATAAGATATCTCTCTCTCACACACAATAACATGACAATGACATGCAGGGCTGTCCCGAGGCAGCAAAGCCATGCAGAAAACCCTCAATAAAAAGATTTCAAAGCAGAGAATAGGTTGAAATAAACCAGCAATAAGTCACGTTTGTCAAGGTTCTGTCTGCCAAAACAAAATGGATGACATTGGTTTTATTCTCAGTGGAAAATGATTGTTTATTTTTTTTTTTATTATTATTCTGGCGAGCAATGTTCATTTTATATTCCGAATCTCCCAAGAATATAAAGTTTATAAAGCAGAGGCAGGAGTCCGAATCTAGGATGTAGAAGAACGTGTGATTGGATGTTAGCATCTCTAACCATCTCGAAAGGGCCCAAAAAGGGAAGTGACCTGCAAGAATTAAGTAAATGGTTGTTAGATAGCAAGCAGTTTCAAGTTCTGCATTTCCGGTGGGATGGAAAAGAAACGTATGCCTCCAGGTGTGTAAACACAGCGGGCATGTGGGCGAGTTTTTTATCTATGGTGTCAAAAGGGCCCATGTTACGCCACCTACCAGTTTTAAATAAGTGAACGTGCATTTCACTCATTACAGATTGTTTTCTGAGATAGAGGTCTGACTGTCAGATATGCGTGTTGGCTCAGTAGGGTGTAGGGCTGGGACGGATTTCAGCCCAACAT
>NC_044067.1:20027100-20042100 GCF_902167405.1 Gadus morhua | reverse complement strand
AAATTAAATGTATTATTATTATTATTATTGAGAATTGGCAAATGTTCAATATGAGCGCTGTTATAAGTATAGCTGTAAACTGTGATGATAAATGGCTTGATTTCGCCTGTGCATTGTACTGCGTATGGTTATACACAGCGGATGAATAGTAACAAAGAAATATGTACACGTGTATACAATTCAATGATAGTTTAAAATATAGATGAACAGAAGGCCTACAATAACAAATACTTGATAAATGATTGGCTTATACACATCTGCTTTAATGCCAACCATCTATGGATATAAGGCTTGGTTCGAAATCACTGAAAAATGTATACAGAACCAAGAATTTATGTGTGTGCACTTCTCCATTGACTTGTCCTATGGTGAATGCATTTTAAGGGAAAAAATCAAAAGGATACCTTAAAGTAATGTGTGACCCAATTTTGAAATGGGTGATGTGTTGGGCGTGGCTTTAACTGTGGAGGTAAACATAAGAGTGAGTGGCCGGCAAAATGCAATTTGTCACAAATACACACTCCTATACTATCCCGATCCTGGCTGCGCTTTCCCATCTCTGCAGGGTTAACCGTCTTTCATTAGCGCCCTCTGTTATCCAACATTAAGTCATCCTTCCTCGTTATTTTGCCCGGAGGGAAATGGGACGTGTCAGCACAAAATAAGAATATGGCCACAGCGGGGACTAGTGCTGTGACAGATTAATTGGATTACAGCTACATTTAGCTCCAGATTAGGCCCTGTGCGGCGACTGGCAGAGTGGTACAGATGGATTAAGTTAGCTAGCACTGCTCTGACAGGAGGGGTTTCCCTAATTGTGTCGGGTAAACGCAAGGGCACAACGGTGACAGCAAATTTCAACTATTTCCTGCCCTGCCACATCCTTGTCCTGCTGGTACTTTCCACTGGGGTATTTTCTTGAAAGATATTCACTTATTTGGCCCACAATGTGTCAGGTCTGAAGCTTTGAGCAAAGCAAACAGAGCTATAAATACCCTCAAACTGCAGGAGGCCTTTGTTCTCTCTGACAAAATGGTTTGCGGAAGTAGAGGAGAAATGTAACATTAGTAAGATTGTCTTTCTGATTAACAGATTACCGTTTCCTTAGGCAGAACAAACAAGTTGTTTCATGGGCTGCACATTTTTTGCTTTTAATGTTTTCTGGCACATTTTCTCTCTCTATCTTCTTGGATAATCTGATTCGCTCTTTAAGTTGAAAGGAATCTCTCTCGACTGGAGAACTGGAAAATTATCGCAATGCTGTAATACCGGCTGCGTCAGGCCGAAGCGATACAGGCAAACATGTTCAAAAGTGACGTCGCTTGAAGTTTTGGAGCTATAGGCACGGAACGTCGACAGGGCTGGCACTCAGAAGGCAACAGCAGACATCAGTCACTGTGCTGGTTCAACTTACTGCTTCGAGTGAAATTGTATGTAAGTGGGTCAACGTGAAGCAGGGTGACACTGACAGACAGCACACACACCGGGCTAATTCAAAAATAGCATAGCTCTGCCATGCTTGATTAATCTGCCAGTGCACTGTGAGACCAATTTCCCAAAAACCAGGAGCTCTGTTTGTGATGTATGTTTCATCTTGAACTCCAGACATCTGTGGCCTTCTCTCCCCAGCTCCCCTCCCCCCATGTCTCCTCTACCCTTTACCAATCCTCTCCAACCACTGCCTCCACGGCTGGCTACACTCAAACCCTCTACCCTCTCCTGGATGCTGGCTAACATAACTCAACTTTGGTGGATTGATCTTCTGTTTTTTGGGGCAGGGGGGGTGGGGTTGGAGGATTTAGCATGTGACCCTGTGCCAGATGTCAAACATGGACCCCAGAATGTGGTTCATGTTTGACGACAACTTTGGTAACCGGTAGCATGGATCTGACCTACAGTTAGGAGTTCGGAGGCTTAAATTCAAGCATCCTGGGAACCACGACAACAGCCTTCCTGTCCACCCTTTCCTCCTCCTCAACCCCAGACTGGAGATGAGGGCTGATATCAGAGACTTAGCAAGGCACCAAAGCACAGCTGCAGGAAACACATGCTAAGGGGGAGAAAGGGGTTGGGGTGGGGGCACTCATATGCTAGGCATTTTAACCATCAAAGAGATTGTAATCCCGACGAATTGAGTGGATCATTATTACAAGTGATCCGTTGAACTGGGTGCTTTAATGAAGATACCGCGCCGACATTTGACCTTTTTTAGTTAGCATGGTAGAGCTAGCAGCCCCGTGGCTTTAAAGCTGATGAAGGGTGATCAGGGGAAGGGCACATCCTCATGTATTGAATGAATGAATGTACTGTTTAAACCATTTACGCCATCCTCACTTAAATTGACTATATGACAAGAATAAAGAGGTTCATTAATGTGATGTGATGAAGGCATTACAGAAGTCTGGTCACTGTAGATTAATTAAATCTATCCTGGAGAAATATTAACTGTGTAGTCGTTAATCCGATGGGGTTGTTTTCTCTCAGCGCATGCACACCTCTCCAGTTTACCACTTCCACACATTTACTGGGAAAATAAGAAATACAAGACACCAAAATGAGTACAAGAAAAAAGGGGAGAGATAAGGATGGAGATAAAGAAGATAGAGACAATGAGAAGGAGGGACTGAGAGAGAAAGGAGAATTAGAGATAGAGACAAAGGAGAGGGAGATAGAGAGAGAAAGATGGGAGATACAAATAATACAATTACAGATAGAGAGAGGAAGAAAGAGAAGGTGGGAACATATTGAAAAAAATGGAAAAGGAAGAGAAGAAAGAGTGAGAGAAAAAAACGTTGCCCCCTGTCCTCCCTCCCTCTTGTCTCTTTTACCCCTTTAAGGAAATCATAAAAAACCTCTTCATGAATAATTGAAGGGACTGCTAGCATCGCTATGCTGAAATAACCACAGAGGGAAACTGCAAATGACTACAAGCCACAATATCACTGGAGCTAGTGTGATTTGAGCATAAGAAATGAGAAGGGGAATGAAAGGTAGCGTAGCCTCCACCACACACTTACCCTAAAGTAGAAGTATCTTCTCCAATATGTTAGAAAAACTTTTGTTTAATCAGTAAACTCAAAAACAAGCAGTCAAACACATATTAATACAAAAATTGATACAACTAATTTATAACATACCTACACATGTATATTATTTAATATTGACCGGTTAAAATTCATGTAAAATGGTGGCAATACAGTTTTAATGAGTGTGTTGGTGGAGGGTTTGATTTATGCGACAACACGGACGCATGCTCCTAAGAGAAGAGATTTGTGTAAAAAATTCATACTAAGCATAATGACCCCCCCGCCACCACACACAGATGGAAACACACACACTCACACACACACACATACACACACACACACACACACACACACACACACACACACACAAAAACGCACTATACAAGACTAATTTATCATTTCGATTCATGCTCATGGAGTTGCGACCACGTACAGTAATGAACAAGACACACCGGCAGAGTCAATAGGCTCTTCGGTGTCTTTAGTTACCCTTCGCTTCTCGCGTTGCTCATTTATTTGGGTTAAATTATGCAGTCCAGTAGTCCTTTCTCTTAATAATTTACAAGTGTTCTGCTTGGGGTCCTCTGAGAGCTCTGCATTAGATTCAATTTCAGAACCCCGTCAGGCAAATTTAGGCCAATCGGCCGCTGGCTCTCCTTGTGCTCGTGCCAGACAACTGTGTATTAGTGGGGGGTGTGTACTTTATCATGTGTATGTCTGTGTGGCATGTGTGTTCGACTGTGTGCTTGACTATCTATATTCATGTGTGTATGCCCACATGCACGGCCTCCGTGCATGCATGCTGCCTTTAGGTGCAGACATTCACTGGCTCTCCTGTCTGCTCACAGCTTTCAAGGTTGTCCGTGTCTGTTGGCCTGTGCTTGGCGGTCTGTGTCTATTTGCATGTATATGTATGCAAGCGTGGCTGTGCATGTATATGTGTGTTCATGTCCTGTAACTATATCCCTTTGCCCGATCGGACGGTGCTGCGTTCCCCGAGACCCCGCGTTTCATTTTCATTATGGATGTCTCACAGCAGATTGTCTGGAGTGATTCAAAATTAATTGTGTGGTTTTTATGCGAGCCGCGGTGTGAGCCGCTTCAAACAGGGCTCCCATATGGCAGCACCCCCCCCCCCCCCCCCCCCCCCCCACACACACACACACACACACACACACACACACACACACACAGCAGACAAGATACCGCTGTACAAAGAAGCAGGTATTCTTTTTGTCTTCTTCTGTCTCTTCTCTGTTCTCTCTTCTCCATGAAGCCTGAGGTAGTAAAAGATTTTGTGAAGCCTTTCCACCCGCAGAACTTAAATTAAAGGAAGACCAACAGCTTTGGGATCCTGGGGAGAGCAGCTTTTGGGTTTCTTTAGACGGGTTGAAGCGGTTTGACTTTAAGCCGTAAACCAAGGATGCAATCATGATGAGCTGAAGGACCTCAGACCCGTCAACCTCTGGAGATGAACAGCTGAACATTTAAAACACACCTTCAAACCTACTGTAGGTCTGCACAGCTCATAAACAAAAGGAGGAAATGTAATCACTTATTAAATCAATTTGATATTTGCATATCCGCAGGGTGTCAGGACCAGTGCTGATGTTATACCCCTGAAAAGGGGGAGAAATTATCACGAGTGTGATACAGTGTTTTGTCAATCGTAAATTTATTTTTATGAGGAAGTTACAGCAATTTCCTCCGGTACCTGGGCGTAGACAAAAGTAATCGATCTCAGCCTACCTAACCCTATCCCTAACCCTGATCTAAGCACTCAGCCGATCACAGTGTAACTATTACTCAATAATAATGACAGATAAACAATTACCCAATAATAATTATAGATAAACAATAATATAGTACACAATGTAACTTGATAATTATCAACTTGTCACACTGACAGGGCAGCAGGAGCAAAGGGGATAGGATCAATATGCAGGCGAGTACTCGGGAAATGTAACAAAAAGTTATTTAATAAAGAAACTCTTTGTGGCAAGTGGCAAGGTGGGATGATTGACGAGGACGCACAGATGAGGGGAATACGGTGATGGCAGGCTGGATATGTGAAGTGATAGAAAAAGTCCAAGGACATCTGGTGGACAGGTGTAGAACGAAAACGAAACAACAAAATGACAGAGTCAGACTATGACACAGGGGAGAAACATATTTATTTTAAACCACGTTACAAACGATCACCATCATCTTATCTATCGAATAAAAGTTAATCAGGGAAACAATAGAAGCTTGATTGCACCCCCCCTCCCTGCTCCATTACGGCGGGACATCTACGGAAGATGAAGAGCATTACGAAGACGGATCACATTTAACGGGCCGGCGTGAGTGGTGCTTGAGGATGGCACGCCGGAGACGGATGCTAATGAAAGAGGCTGTGGCGTGTCGCGCTAGCAGCCTGCTCGCTGCCGCTACGCTGAATCATGGCCCCTGGGGGTCTACCGCACGCACGCCTTCAGCGTCACGGTACCGTGCATGGCCCGGAGCTAGCATGACACATTACTGCACTGTAATCTGGGTTACACTTTGTCTCGGCCTTTGTTTATGCAGCGATGAATTTAGCACTATACCCAGTGCCAGTTCAAAACATACTTTTAATGACTGGTGGTGCATTGCACGTGAGAGAGGGAGAAAGTGACAGAGGGAGAGAGAGAGGGTCCCCTGATGGTGTTACTTGATCTAATGCGGTTTGATTTATTCATGTTGCCACAATGCGTGAACAATCTAGAGGTTCAAATTGTAATGTCTTTCCTTTCTGTCTTTATTGGTTGCCGACATACATACATACATACATACAAAATACATGGATAACTATATGTATATATGTATATATATATATATATATATATATATATATATATATATATATATATATATATATATATATATATATGTATACATAAATAGATTGATAAAATATGTGTATTTATATATATATTTTATAACAATATATATATTATCTTTTTATAATAATACATAAAGACAGAAAGGTACATAGACATACTGCGCAGGGAGGCAGGGAATCATGTGATGTTTTTTTCTAACGAATAACAAGTATGTGCCAGTTTTCTCTCTCAACACCAAGTGAAACCAAGATGAATGAGACCACTCACACCGCAACGCCTGCGATACTATCAGCCCTAACAAGAATGTATCTTGTGTGTATTACAAGCAGGGAGGGACAGACACACAGAGTTCACGGGGCACCTGACAGAGATCTGACACACCGATGTCTTCCTGGTTATTTGATGGGGTCAGAGGTCGCCCTCTCTCAGAGACAGATGGTATTTATTTCATTAAGCGCCACACGTGTTCTTTGTTACCTGAGGCGGTGTGCTGCGTTAGTGTTTGTGACTGGGATGTGATCCTCCGAGGTCAAAGGTCACATACAGAGAGAGGGAGAGGAGCCTTCAGGGTGTAAACAAGTGGGAATTAGCAGGTAACGCTGTGTTGTCACTCGCAATAGCTTTTGTCTTGGATGTATTCTATTTCCACTACACTACTAGGTTATCTTATCAAAGGTTTTCTCAGTTTGGTTTCTCTATTTGTGAAAGCCGATTCCAACGAGGTGACCAAATTGTTCCCTTGTATACTTACCAATTCCACCAAATTAGTTTTTTTAGCTGCTGAAACATAACAACAAATAAATTAATTAGAAAAATTTGATTCTGGCTTCCAGCATGCTAGCAATAACCGTGCCAGCTCAATTCCTCAAAGCACCAAAGGGGAAAATGGGAAATATGCCGACTCAGTAAATGTATTTTACCTAATCATGTATTTTTTTCCTCCCCCTCAATGTTGAACCACTACATTTTTTGGTTATTTTCATCAATTATCTCTTTGATTTTCCCTTCCATCCTTTCCATATCCTGACGGATCTGCTAACTTTCCTCTCCCAGCCAGACCAGTGGCCAGTGCCAGGTCTGAGCGTGCGATTCCAAGCCCCAGAGCGCTGCTCCGGGCTGGGCAGCCGGACAGACCCTGGCAGGGGTTTCTTGGCCAGAGAGGGTGGCTGTAGCCATTAGCTCCCAGCAGACCACTGCAGAACCCAGCAGCATATCTGTGTGGCCGATCTGCTTTTCCTGTCTACTTTACAGAGATAGAGAGAGGGGTAAGAGGGAGAAAGAGAGAGAGAGAGAGAGAGAGAGAGAGAGAGAGAGAGAGAGAGAGAGAGAGAGAGAGAGAGAGAGAGAGAGAGAGAGAGAGAGAGAGAGAGAGAGAGTTGACAGAGCAGACAGTAGATTCAATATATTTGGCACAACAAGTAGAGAAAGGAGAGAGAGAGAGAGAGCAAGAGAGAGAGAGAATGCTGCTATATAATAACAGCAGGGTATTAAAGAATAGAAAGACATTTGAAAAAAGTTGATAGAAAGCGATAAAGAAGGAAGGAAAGAATGACAGAAAGAAAGGAATACTGAAGTGATAGAAGCCATAAAGACTGACAGACAGAGAGAAGATAGACAGAGTAAAAGAAAGGAAGACAGAAAGAAAGCCAGAAAGAAAGAATGACAAACAGACAGACAGATGGGCAGACAGACCAAGAGAGAGAAATAAAGGAAGAGGGGAATTTAGGAAAGCAACAGGCGGCGTGCGGCTCCTGGGCCGGAACCAATCGATTAGAGATGATAAGTGGCTTCTCAGTTCAGCGCTATTTTCAATTTCCACCGCCATTTTATAGGTGGAAATATAAATGGTGATGGCTCATTGCTTTATTTTCACACGGGGCACTTTTAAAAAGAAAAACAGATTAGCATTCTACGCGAGTGTCTCAATCTAAATGTGCCTCTCAGACACATTTACACACACACACACACACACACACACACACACACACACACACACACACACACACACACACACACACACACACACACACACACACACACACACACACACACACGCGCACACACACACACACACACACACACACATACACACTTAGTGGGGCCAGTTTTGCCGCCCCCTCTATGCAATGTGTGTGGTGAAAAGGAGTGTGTGGAGGAAACATTGGCCCTTTTTCATATGCCCTCTATTCACAGAGACGAAGGATACTTTGGGAATGAAGGGCATGGTCTGTACCAGCCGCCGGCTACAGCGCAGGACATATTTTGATGAGTAGTGGCTTACCTTAATTTCTCTCTCTCTCTCTCTCTCTCTCTCTCTCTCTCTCTCTCTCTCTCTCTCTCTCTCTCTCTCTCTCTCTCTCTCTATCTTTCTGACTCTGTCCCACTCTTTTTCTTGCTCTTCCCTTGAGTCTCTCACCCTCTCCAGCACATATGGTTCCTATCTCTGTGACCTACCGCTGCTCACATGACCCCCACCTCCAGCTTCTTCTTTCAATATTCTGAGCCGTGTGTTTGGCCTCTGTGCCCCCTGATGTGTGGGTAAAACTCCTACTGTTGACTGCAAATGGCCTCTGCTCGTGTTACTGGTGTCGAGACAGACCTGTTGGTCTTGTTGACATTCTTGTTTATTTCATTAATGTCTGAATATTTGGCTGTGTGGGCCCTCCCATGATGCTATCTGCATTGTTGTCTTCATCGTGTGCTTCCTCCTTCATATGAACATGTCTCTGTTACGTCTCTGTTTCACTTTGTCTCTATTACACAGCCCCACCTTGTATTTTTTATGGTTTGTTTCCATCTGCCCTTTAACAAATGTTCCGTCTTGGCTGTCATTCTATTGTGTTCGGTTGTTTCTTTTTTTTCTATCTTATTTTCCCATTTGTATTATGTTGTCTCGTCATATTTCTCTCCTTATTTCTCTACACTTACAGAAATTGACACGACGTGACCTTTCAGGCTGGTGCTGTCTAACATAGAACACCAACAAAGGATCTGCTCTTCCCCCGCTGATAGCTCTTGGCTTCTCCATTGCCTTCCCTACTTCTCAGCAATGAGTTGTCGGGTCAGGTTGGTGTAGTGGCAATGGAGTTGGCATGCAAAATAGTATCAGGTCCAATTGCCTCCATCAACTAATTCACTATACGTTGCTGCTATGCAATAATGACATGCTCAACACTAAAGTGATGAGATGTTTAATAGGGGTTGTCATGTGTGACTAATAAGAATCATATTATTGTGATAGTGTTGCTTTGGAAAGGCTCTGCTTTTCATAACAATGCAAACGTTCCCCTGTGTGAGGATGAGTGAGTGTAATAATGGGCAGGGGAAGCCGCCAGTAGAAGCAGGTGGTGCAGGCTGGTGGATGAGCAGGAAGCCAAGTACACTAAACAAGTATCCATCACTTCAACAGTCAGGCATTTAAGTGGAGCTGATACGCTCGTTTCGGCAGTTTAAATGCAAGCCTCTTCTTAGTGGAGGAGACAAGGAATTGCCCTTTTTCTCTCATTGTCTCTCTGTAACTGTCTCTCTCTCTCCCTCTCTCTGACTCTCTCTCTCTCTCTCTCTCTCTCTCTCTCTCTCTCTCTCTCTCTCTCTCCCTCTCTCCCTCTCTCTCGCTCTCCCTCTCTCTCTCTCTCTCTCTCTCTCTCTCTCTCTCTCTCTCTCTCTCTCTCTCTCTCTCTCTCTCTCTCTCTCTCTCTCTCTCTCTCTCTCTCTCTCTCTCTTTTTCTCTCTCTATCTCCCGCCCTCTCTCTTTCTATGTCTCTCTCTATTTATGAATCCATATATACTGTATCTATACATAATTTTAGCGGTTTAGCTTCTAGAGCATAACAGTTGAACTTGCATGCTATTGTCCGTTAATTTTACATTTGCAAGGCTTTAATGTTTGCCCTTAAAATTTCATTAAGTATTATTGCGGTCAAAATGCTCATGGTTTGCAAGATTTCTGTAGCAAAAAAAAAAGGATTCTACTGCGCATCTTAATATATATATATATATATTATATCAGATTAGCGAATGCAATGTACGGCACTCCTACAATGATACATCATACTGTATAAGTGTCATTTTGGAGTGCACCGCACATAGCATTTGCTAATCGGACAGATATACGTGCGATGGGGTTGGGAAATATGGGTAATTTGTGTGTGGCTGTATGTGTGTGAGTGTGTGTGTGTGTACGTGTATATGTCTGTGTGTGTATGTATATAGTCAGTGAAACGGGCACTGCTCTTGATGAAGTCCAAGCGACTTTGTTAGCAGCGATAGAGACCGACGCCCTGATCTGAATCAGTAACGTCAGGCGTCCTTTTTAGAAACCACTTTCCCTCAAACTCCACTGATTCTTTCTCTCATTCTCTCTCCCTCTCTTTCTCGCTCTCTCTCCCCCCTTTCCTTTCAGCATACCTCTGCTAAACCTGCCAGCCTTGAGTGCGACTCACCGCTCACGCAGGAACTATGTTGGCCTGTCAATGTGTCGTTGAACCGCTGGGCCAACCTCTTCGCCTCTGGCATACATCATTCCCCCCCGAGGGGGTCAATGATGAGAGCGTTTAATCACCCAATTCACTTTGACTGTGAAAACAGGACAAGACCAAACACAGTGATTAGCACAATCCCCTACCCCCCCGGACACACACACACACACACACACACACACACACACACACACACACACACACACACACACACACACACACACACACACACACACACACACACACACACACACACACACACACCTATCACTATGAGTGTGGAATGTTCCCTTACTTACTACCAATAAAGAGCTGTACATTTAAATAAGCCTCTCATGATTAGTGACAGTTGAAATACTGCCAATGACTGAACATATGCAGGCTCACTATAGTCACACACTCTCACACACACACACACACACACACGCACACACACACACACACACACACACACACACACACACACACACACACACACACACACACACACACACACACACACACACAACCACACACACACACAGACACACACACACAAACACATGCATACACACATACAAAGGCACCTCTCTTAAACATTAAACTGTTGAGCGTGAGAATTATGGACTTAGGCATCTTGTTCCCTTTAAAACGAGGACAGATGTGATGGTCGTTTTCCCTCATCAGATTTCCCAACCGGCCCAACCTCTGCCAAAGAGTCATTTGTTTCTCCCTTCTTAGTTGCGGCCACAAAGAGGAAATGTCAACTAGGCCCATCAAAACGAATCCCGCCGAATCAAGCAACCTCCAGCAGATCCTGTTCCTAAACTCCGTACACCCATGGTCCCCTCTGTGGCTCCCCTTCTTATAACAGCCCCCCCCCCCCCCCCCGCCCCCTTCCGGCATCAAGGGGGCAATCACTTGCAGAAAGCCTTTTTGGGATAATTGAATGTTACTCTTTGACATTCATCGATGTCATTCCTCAACAGCAATTTTTTCTTCATTTCCATCATGCAAAGCGTTTTTAGCCCGATCAAGAGAGAGCTCTGACTTTAGAGCTTGAGTTAATTGCCTCCTGATTCAGACTGACAAAATGGGGGGAATAATTCAATCGATAAGGGTTATTAATAATGGCCTGATGCGGTTACGCTTCCTCATGAAGATTGATTGGAGATCATCAATCAATCAGCGGATGCCATTTGTAAGGGCAGAGCTTCCAGTACCTCCAAGGAGAAGAGAGGGCAATCATATTACAGCGGAAATGTCACTTTCTACGGAAGAGATCGATGTGGATAAAATGACATCAGTAAAGAAAGAAATGACGAAAGCAAAATACAACAACCCAGAAAGAAAGAGGGATGTGTTTCTAAGCATGGTACAATTTTTCAAAGCCCCACAAACACAATGTGAATGTGTAAGACAAAATGTAGCTCTAGGGTACCCTTTAGATATCATACTCTCTCAAAGGGCACCATCGTGCATACATATATATATTTATATATATTTTAAATGGCCAAGTCTAAAGATAGATCAGATCATAGTGACATGTGATGGATATTTCTGCATATTCTGTATAAAGATTAAAGGGCTGAGCCTATTTCCAGCAAAACACGCCTACCCTTCCACATCCATCCAAACCTATCATCCGAAAACACTGGGACAATGATCAATGCCTGCCACAGAACCACCAAGAACCATAAATCACCATGGCTATACCACAAAGTCGTTTCATTAGCCTTTGCTTTGGATCTGGGCAACCAATTGCTGTCCATTTCTTTCTCTGTGTGTTTCTTGCTTCGTTGTGGGAGGTTGCAGGTTGGAAAAAGAAATCTGTAGAAAAACACAGGAGAGTGGCACAGGAGAAAGAAAAGAAAAACATACAAAAGAACGCAACAGGATACTGTGAGAGATAGAGAGAGAGAGAGAGAGAGAGAGAGAGAGAGAGAGAGAGAGAGAGAGAGAGAGAGAGAGAGAGAGAGACAGAGAGACAGAGACAGAGACAGAGACAGAGACAGAGACAGAGAAAGAGAGAGAGAGGGGAAAACGCAAAGGGACCAGTAAAAGCGCAACTAATTGGTGTGTTGGACTTGCCTAGAGGTTTCACACCGACGATTTAAGCGTCTGTGTTTGACCTGCCTCAACCCTGCACAAGCGTAAATCAACAAGCGATATTCCAGGTGGGTGCGTGGGCGGGGGGTGGTCGGAGGCAGTCAGAGACATACTATTTTCCCGCCGTCGAGTTCAAATGCTGGAGGCACCACAGCCTGTAGCTGGAGTTTGCCTAGATTTAATTAAGGTGAGAAATTGAGTGCTAAATCCAATTTGCAGCTTTCGCACGACTAGTTGGATAGCTGCTTGTCGAAAAGTGCTGCTGTGTTTGCCATCGTCCCCCACCACACACACACACACACACACACACACACACAGACACACACAGACACACACACACACACACACACACACACACACACACACACACACACAGACACACACACACACACACACACACACACACACACACACACACACACACACACACATGCACCACATACACACACACATATATACATCCTTTGTTTAAAGCTGCTTCCAATTCTCTGCCTCTCTCACCCGCACTCTCTCTCTTTCTCACCCGCTCTCAGTATCTCCCCTCCCTGTCTTTTCCCTTGGGCGTTCAAACGCCTGCAAGGAGGCAGCGGCTGACGGTGTCTCACGTTTTAATTAACTCCCTCTGTCTTATCCAACACACCGCCAAACATCTCTCTCGGGCCCTACAGTATGCATCAGGAGGGCAGTGAGTAAAAATAGGTGTAGTGGTAGTCGGGGTCCTGAGAGCCATGTCATCTCTAAATTACATCACTGTCTTTTGAATGGAGGTTCTGACCTCATAAAGATCCCATCCAGATACAGACATTATCCGGTAAACCCCTTTTGATTAAAGAAGTGATCGCTTCTCTCTTTTGCAGTCGACCCAGCGCAACATCATTCTGCATTCACCGAATAGAATAATAACAATGCCTGAATACCCATTGAGATACAGATGTACTCTGAAAGGTTGATCAAGGCTTGAGTCAAAGATACCTTCCCTTCCCACGGAGCATGGCTCTGTAAATGAATATCGTTGCGAAGTGCTCGTGGTAGCCCTTGACTTAAATCAACGCAATTGTTCATTCCACAAGATAACCTCAGTTCGATAGCTTTTATGGTTATTGCACATTGATTGTGATAACCTTTGTGGTTTGGGAGGATGCTGTCGCCGTGATTGAAATGTTGGGTATCCCAACAGATCGATGGCCATTAGTATTCCGCCCCAGTGGTCGTGTACGATCTGTACAGTGTGTCTGCCATTAGACGACCGTGACGCGTAACCCACTGCAGAGGCCAGCGCTTCGGGAACAAAGGAGAGATGTTTGAAAGGCAGTGGAGGTGAAGAAATGGAGGGGCGGACATTTAAAACTAATTGCAAAAGGAGGGCTTTGAAAGAAGCACACAATGTTCGATGTAGAAGTGAAGGTTAAGAAAACAAAGAACGGATGCTCTGTGCAGATAGAATGGTAGAAAGATTTGTGGGGGGACGGGGGAGTACTGAATGCTTTAAATAGGCAAAAACAAAAGTAATTACAACCAACATTTGTCAGAAATTCTGAGTAAATACAAAAGGAAGAAGCGCAACAAAACCTTTTGACTGTGATTGGTAAATACATCGGATTGCACACATGGAGAGGGTGAGAGCTAAAAGAATAGAACAAGGTTGAATTAGTTAAAAATCAGAATATACGAGATCTGCAGGATAAAAATATGAGGAGAGTATATTTTGTTCTTGAAATTTGACGGTAAAAGGTGCTTTTCTTTTTTGCTCCTTAGGGCCTAGCTTGATGAGTGACCGTCGTGGGCAATTTATTCTATCCATAACAATCATCTAGTCTTTCATTTATTTATTTACTCCCTCCCACGGTCTGTGTCCATTAAAAAAGCGGTTGTATCATTACCAAGCTGTTTTCCCCAGCTTCAGTCAACCCAAATGTTTTTTTCACTTCCCTTACTCCTCCAAACAGAATATTCTCCCTGTATATTTATCGTCGGGCTCTATGACCAGGGACATCAACAGTTTCTATTGGGTTTGGTTAGCATTTCCTTAGGTACACAAGAGAGAGATGCAATTCCCAGTCCTCCCCTAACCCGTCTAAACAAAACAACTGGTCTAAATGCGGTGTGTTCAGAATCGTCCCCTCTGGCTATCAACGATCAAATGTTTGTTTAAAACTCAAAGGGGAAGAACATGACGAGGTTTCCCTGTTTAAATGGTCTGAGGCGCTGTGGGATAATGTGAAACACACAGGACGCGGGATCTTTCAACACTTAGTACGGTGAGGAGAGGGAGGGGCGGGGGTTGGGACGGGGACTTGACATCCTAAGGACAAAGCGAGAGAGACTTGATCCCCCCCCGACTCTCCAAGAGCCCTTAGCCCACCCCAGATCCTGGGAAGTGTTTATTTGGGCTGGATCAACAGGGAAATCAGATACCCATCTCTCGCCGCCTCTCTTGTATCTCTGACCCATCAGGGGAAGCCGAGCTGCGTAGCCATACCGTTTACCCGTTGGCTGCACTGCCGCCCGGTAATGGTACACGGACTAAACAAAATGGCGAGGGCC
>NC_044067.1:20014600-20024600 GCF_902167405.1 Gadus morhua | reverse complement strand
TATGTGTGTGTGTGTGTGTGTGTGTGTGTCTGTGTGTGTGTGTGTGTGTGTGTGTGTGTGTGTGTGTGTGTGTGTGTGTGTGTGTGTGTGTGTGTGTGTGTGTGTGTGTGTGTGTGTGTGTGTGTGAACAGATACAGTAAAACTGTATCTAATGCAATATATATAATATTTTTTACTATAATCATTCAGGGTTTTTTGTCAAGGACAAATGACAAACCATGGCCAGTGAAGGCTGAAAACAAAGACTTAAATCAAGCATGCAGAAAGGGAAGATAGGTTGAGAGTGACAAGAGTGAGGGTTTAACTAATGGTAAGTCACAAGCTTGAAGGTTAAAAAAGTCGCTATGTCAAAGGGGAAGCACCTACACACCTAGACATACCTAACTGTATGAGTAGAATAGTGTGTAGACCAGGGAGTACACAAAACCCGCCAAAAAACACTGGGTGTGTCACCCCCCTTGTGTGTCATTCTGCGGGAATATGCCTTGATATCTACCTTGTTTGCAATTATCTTTCTCTAAAGGTGCAATTAGCATTCACCCACATCTCGTACATATCAATGTTTCATTTTCATGAGAGTTTCCTAAGAAATATTTCCTGACCATGATGCATTGTACGGGTATCCTCTGTCAGAATAACTAAAGGTGAGCACACCACCATGTTATGGTTCCTCTGTGACATGGTTCCTCTCTCAACACTTGACCTGACCTGGATATGGTATGATAAGAGCTGTAATCTGTACTTTCCCCAGCCCTGACCACAGCGTACCTTGAATATAGATTGGTACAGCTCTGGGTTTACTTTTTTCTAACAAAAGCCTTTCCACTTTCCCTCTGCCTGTGGTTGCCAAGTGAGTGGGGAAAAGCATGAATCATCAGTTATGCTGTGGCTGTAATGTGTGTTGGGCTTTCAGTGGGAAGTCTGGATCAATACGAAGCACGAATAGAGTGGAAGCAGTGTGCTGTTGCTTTCGCTTTGATCTCGTCTATAGAAGCTCCTACTCGGGTTGGCATGGTAATCTTTGGGCCTGCCTGGTCGATGGCTTTTAGTGACCAGTGGACGATCAAAAGAACCAGAGGGTTGGAGATTTTGGTAGATATAACGGAGACAGAGAATTACACTCGAACCCCCCCACACACACACACACACACACACACACACACACACACACACACACACACACACACACACACACACACACACACACACACACACACACACACACAAACACACACACACATACACACACACACACACACACACACACACACACACACACACACACACACACACACACACACATACACACACACCTGCACATACACATACATCAAAATCAATTATCAGTGACCCACATAGCACCTGTGGGCAGCTGAATCTAGAACTTAGTATCAAATGATTGAATTGGATAACGCAATGAAATGACCCATTAGCAAGCTGTGTGTTAGCTAATTGCAGGCTAAATAATGCGGTAAAGTAACATCATTTAATATTATTGGTTGAAATAAAAAGTCAACCTGTACAGTTTTACTTCTTCAAAGGATGTAAGGTTTATTGGACTGGAATGTAAAAGCTAATAAACACACATTTGACGCATTGAAATAATTATTATATTTCATGATATGATATGATAATAGATATGAATAGGTATAGTCAAGGTCAAGTTCATTTGGACTTCATAGTAGAGTGACCGGAAGGAGTTCAGACTACCAACGTGCCCTAGGGATGGTTCAGTGCCAAAAAAGTTCTGCTGATACCCTCTGATCCCACAGAGTTGGGCGGTCACAACACACTTGGACTCACAGAGGAGAAAATATGTCAAACCGGTCAGAATATGGGCTATCAGAGTTGAGGTGATCACGTCGTTTTCATTTTTCATTTTCTCTATTTCATCAGCGATCTGGTGGAGGGCTCGCTGGTTCTCTACCATTACGTTACACAGTGCGGAAACTCCCATGAGACACAACCATTGCTACTGTTTGCCATAAAATAATGAATTGCCTTGCTCGAGGGAATTTGGGCAGCATATAAGTAGGGTTGAACCATTATGCATTTCCCCTCTCCAACCCTGCCTACTGGTCTGCCTAACTCGTTATTCACAATCAATGTCTTACTGTACACCCGACCACAGCTCCAGCTGGAGCCCTCATTGAGATCCACAACACATTGAAATGTAATGAAATGGAAACCAAAGGAATTCCTCCTCCTCAATGGAGATCCACTTTAGCGTTGAGGGCCTGTTCATGAGCACTTAGGCTAGCTACCAAAAGCTCTTCTACCTGGAACACGCTTTCTATGTGCAGCTACAAATTAACCCTCAGTTAACTCATTGGCCCTCATTGAGAATATTGATTTGCGCGTGGGTAAGGTTGTTTCTCTTCTTTGTCATCCTTCATCTCCATGTTCTCTTTACATTTTTTTCCTCTCTCTCTCTCTCTCTCTCTCTCTCTCTCTCTCTCTCTCTCTCTCTCTCTCTCTCTCTCTCTCTCTCTCTCTCTCTGACATTAACCCAACCATTAACTTCATAGAAAAGGGTAAGGTCAAAATATTTCACTAATTCAACATTACATAATCATGGGTGGGAAAGCACTCACCACTCGCGTGATATCCGTTGCCGGTAAGAGTAATGGATTAAGGAGATCCAGACAGAGACTCTTTCCTCAGAGCGGTATATAAACCATAGTGATAACTGGAGCCACCCAGGTTAAATACAGCTTTATTGTGAACCCACTGCTCGCTGACTTTGTGACTCTTTATCTTTACATACTGTATATTTTTTACCAGGTTTCATTGGCAAGTCATGAATAAGCTGAATGACCCTGAAAATCTCTCTCTCTCTCTCTCTCTCTCTCTCTCTCTCTCTCTCTCTCTCTCTCTCTCTCTCTCTCTCTCTCTCTCTCTCTCTCTCTCTCTCGCTTTCTACTCCCCACCACATCATCAAATGCACTACATTAACCAGAATCCAGTCTCACCATCCCATGACTAATCTTTGGACGGGTACCCCCCGCCCCAAACCTACATAAGTGTTGTTTGATTTGACGTTGCTAACACGATGCTACAGTAATTGACATATTTCCACGGTTAGCTGCTGGATTTGCTAATGGCGACGGCTAAATACAGTAACATAACTTGAGCCTGACTCACGCACACCACAAAGTTATTTGTTACTGGCTTGGCAGATTAATGCAAAACCAACTAGCCTGAACTTGTTACCTTCATGGACAAAAGCAGGGGGTGTGTAGCGGCTGGAGCAAATCTAATTAAAGCCCCATTAGACACAGCGGCAATGGAAGACAAGCGCAATATATTCCATACGCCCGGCTAAATGACTGCAAATACCATGTGGGGCGCAATTAAAATGCCACACAGACAGTTTAATTGGCTCTAAATGTTGTTATGTGTCATGAGGTCAGCACGAATAACTTTGTTAGAAGTTGGGGAAAAACTCATGTATGGAATGATGTGTTTTGTGTGAAAGAATAGATGGAATACAGATAGATTGACACAAAAAAAACAAATGATAGAGGCAAAGTTGTGTGGGAGGGTTGATGGATGAACAGAATGGTCACTGCAATCCATTCTCTGTGTTGTTAAAAGTATTTCCTGGTGTCAAACCGGATGATTAAATGGCTCCGATGGTGATCTGTCAATAAAAAACATAAACATATATTTTATGAGAGTCAGAACTGGTTTTCAGGCCTTCTTTCTGATTCTCATCACTATTATCTCGTATTATCTTTGCGTTCAAGAACTTTTACTTTAACACACACAAAGAAACACACACACGCACACTGACAGACACACACACACAGACTTGCACGCACACATAGAAGCAAATCCATACAGGCAAACACTCAGAGATACACACACTTCAACACACACAGACGGACAGACCCATACACGTGTGCTTAAGGGCCACACTTCTCATCTGCTTCAATTTGTCTGTCCCAGACTCAAGCGGTATACTGTGCCCTACAGTGCTTTCAATCATACCTCCAATCAATACAAGTTCTGACACAGTAATAAAACAAAACAGGCCACTTCGGCATGGGTCCCTCCCTCTGAAGAGAGAGAGAGCAAGAGAGAGAGAGAGCGAGAGAGAGGGAGAGCGAGAGAGAGGGAGAGAGAGAGAGAGAGAGAGAGAGAGAGAGAGAGAGAGAGAGAGAGAGAGAGAGCGCAAATGTTTAGCTGAGGATAATATACGGCCATGTGACAGGAGGATGGAAGGCCTTTAAAAAAATCAAGACTATTTTACGTACACCTATAAATTCTCACTAGCGCCACGTGAAAATCAGCCTGCTGTGACCTCCCTCAACGCCTCCACCCCCAGCCCCCCACTATGTGATGTCATATCCTCTGGAGAGCCTTCACACAAAAGGAAGTGTGAAGTCGCGCCTTCTCCTCGCCGGATGATCGATTGCCCCGGCCCTCTTATAAAGTATCATGTGTTTGCGTGTGTGTGTGTTTCTCTGTGTGTCTGTGTGTGTTTCCGATTGAGCCAAACGGCGTAGCATTGAGATGAGGGTGTTAGCAGAGGTTAAATGCGCTCCGGGTGTGTTTGGATCACAGAGTTGTATGAGGAGCTCAACATGATAAAGAGGCAGACCGGAGCAGCAGACTTAAACCGGGAAACAAACACAGAGACACAAAGGAGAGAGTCAGAGGGCAAACCCATGCAGATAACAACACCGATTACACAGGCTTGTAATGGCTGATCTAGAAAATAGCGGGGGTTTTTTAGGAATAAATGTTGACACAGGGATACACAGGATAAACAAACACAGGGATGCGGCAATACATCTGAATAGAGGGACAAGAAAAAATGAAATATAATAAATATGCATTTAAACAGCTCTTGACTGCCGAGTGTGTGATTCGTGCAATCTCTTTCTCTCGGTTTCAAGCCGTCAATCATTGCGTTTCCCGCTGACGAACCGTGTCGTGAACATCGCTCTCGATATGAATCGGAAAATGACTGGCAACGGACCATTCTGTAGCATTTGTGCAGGGCTGCCATCGCATGCTGATGCAAGATTGAATTCATCACACCATGACATTGTATTTCATGCTTCAAGTCTGGTGTTTGTATACTTTATCGTGGTTATCAGGGCCGTTCAGGAAGGCCGTTCAGGAAGGACCCTCTGTCCCCGACGCTGACGATACCAATTAGCCTAGAGTGACTTTCCCGCCAAAAGCATTTTGATCCACTGGCCAACATTGCTCCCACACTGCACCTCCCATCGCTTCACTGGGATTGGACAGGAAATTGGCAGATGCCCTGATTGGCTGACGTTATAAATAGCAGGATGCCTTGGAGGGATAAGACACATCAGAAGCCAGAACAGAGAGTGTGTGAGTGTGTGTGTGTGTGTGTGTGTGTGTGTGTGTGTGTGTGTGTGTGTGTGTGTGTGTGTGTGTGTGTGTGTGTGTGTGTGTGTGTGTGTGTGTGTGTGTGAGTGTGTGTGTGTGTGTGTGTGCGTTAGACACATGAAAAAGGAACTTGTGCATTGAAAGACCAAACTTGGGGAATAGGGATTAGGGCAATGTATGAATTATGCAGATGCACAGCAGTGAGCAGACAAATGTTGAACAGAAATGTAAATGTCAATGCTTCTGTTGCAATACATTTTTTATCATTCATGTAAAAAGTACAAATCATACACTCTTAATACCCAAAGTACCGTAGTTGAAACAACTATGGTAGTGAAACACTATGACATCATCCGCTATCTTTCCCACTCTGCAATCCATCCAACAAATGTATTCAATCATCCATCAATCCCTTTATTAATTCATCGATCCATCCCTTAATTAATTCTCCCATCCTTTCCTTCACTAATTCATCAATCCATCTAATCTGTTCATCCATCCATCAATACTTTAACTCATTCATCCATCAATCCCCTTCATTAATCCCCCATTCCATCCCTACACTAATTCGTCCATCGATCCCTCTATCCCTGCTCAGGTGCGATGGACACCATAACTCCACCATCGTCCTCCATGTATATTTAAACACCAAATCCTCCCTCTGGTGCGTCCATGAGTTATTCCCTCCTGTGCTCCGTGGCTGGCGTAACGTCCGCTCCCCGGCCTGTCCGTTTCCTCCGCAGATGGGCTTGGTTTTACGGGCGGTCGGACGTGATTATAATCAGAAAGGCACCAGCCCCTCTGGCCGTGAGCCCGTGCTCACAACCCGCAGATGATGGGCCATAAAAGCAGTGATATTGCCTGTTGGTATTACGCTTGCAAATCCAAACTAATTATATACACATCTACACATTAATTTTAACCCGCCTTTGAGGAGAGCTTGAGAGGTTGGCGGTCAGTGGTAGGTCTTGTGTGTGGCGGGGGGGTGGGGGCCGTGGTCAACTTGGATGTAGTTTCTTGAAATTCTTCCATCAAATGAAAGGACAGACAGAGTCTTTATGTCTTCAGGTATTACTGTAACTATTTTCTTTGTACCTAATTTGTCTTCATCTTTTCAGAAATCACGCCATTTTCAATACAAACAACAAACGGAAATTCGTAAAAGGAAACTAAATGAATGCCAGCGGTGAAACAAAGGCAGGAGAGTTACCCAGAGCAACCTCCACCTTGATAGTTTTCGTCAAAACAACGGCGTTGCCCCTGGTTTCCAAAGTATGCATTTAAAGAAGGGGAGAGAGAGTGGTTTGAGAAAATGGAGGGGTGTGTGCATGTGGAGGGGGCTTTGGGGGGAAGTGAAGAATATGAAGAAAAGAGAGCATTCATAAATCGCAGTGGGTGGGTGGATGTCAGTGTCTCTCTCTCGCCCCTCCTCATCCCTTATATTACTTTAATTGAAGTCGTTTAATAATTCCCAAACTATTTTGCCCTGAGGCTGCGCCATGCCCATAAATCCCGGGCTCTGTACACACGCTTAAGCTACACTTAACATTCTTCCATGCCTTTTCAATCTTTCATCTTCCCATCAATCCATTCCCACTCACTCGCCCTCGCGCTCCCTCTGTCTTCTGCCCTCTCAATCTGTCTGTCTCTCCCTCCTCCTCTCATCCCTCCATCCTCTTTCATCCACCTGGCAACGCCATACCCGCCCCAACACCCCTCTCTCTCTCTCTCCCTCTCTTTTCTTTCTCCTTCCCTCTCACGACCCTCTCTTTACCTTCTCTGCTCAATGGAGCTCTACCTTAAAGGAATCCATTTGTGGGCTTCCTCCCTCTACCCCCACTCCCCCACCATATCTCTCTTTCTCCCTCCCCTCTCCTCACCACATATCTGTCTGGATCACTCCTACGCCGGGCTCTAATTATCAGTCTTGTCAATCTGTCCTCTGTTTGTCTGTTCCACCACTCTCTGCTCTCCATCCATCTATGGTAACAGGCGCAAACGACTGGTGTCCATTCCCTGTGTTCTTGCATCTCGCTCCGGGACCTGTTGTTGTTTCCTTTGTTTGTTTTCATTAAGGGAAGAGGACATTCTCGCATAAAATAGTCTCCACCTCTGAACACCAATGTGCTCTCCGTGAGGCGTGTGTGTGTGTGTGTGTGCGTGTGTGTGTGTGTGTCTGCGTGCACCTCCTTGTGTGTGGCAGCACGTCAGCCTGCATCTAGCGTGCCTGTGCCGCCATCCGACGCCTGGCGCTCTTCCCTCTCCCTTCCACCCCGATACAGCGAGCAGACGTTAGCGGTGCTTGCCATGGAGTGTTTAATGGCAAGACCAGCCTGCCTGCTTGCCTTTTCCACTGCTTAGCTTTTCCATATGTCCACAGGCACACGGCACACGCAGGCACCGTAACCACAGACATGTGATGGAAACCAAATAACACCAATAGATTAACTCAGATACTTGTAAGGAGATAGAGACAGAGTCAAAGCTCTCACACACACACGCACACGCACACGCACACACACACACACACACACACACACACACACACCATACTGACGTCGCAATGTGCACACATAAAGAAGACAAAAAAGACTGATGTGGTAATGCTCTGACCAACATGCTGGCCCGACATGCTCACACATGCACTCAGACGCACGTACGCGCACCGCTGTCACGGCTCAACTTTCCAGTACAATCAGACTCACACATGCACACATGCATGAGCACACTGCCATGACATAATCTACTTTAGTTAAAACCTTAAGTTACAAGTAACTGCGTTTCGAAGGAGAGTCTCAGCCACT
Organism: Gadus morhua; assembly: GCF_902167405.1. Taxonomy (NCBI): domain Eukaryota; kingdom Metazoa; phylum Chordata; class Actinopteri; order Gadiformes; family Gadidae; genus Gadus; species Gadus morhua. The sequence goes on along the minus strand of NC_044067.1, from coordinate 20,016,426 downwards.
CTAGCATCGTGTAGGTGTGTGTGTGTGTGTGTGTGTGTGTGTGTGTGTGTGTGTGTGTGTGTGTGTGTGTGTGTGTGTGTGTGTGTGTGTGTGTGTGTGTGTGTGTGTGTGTGGGTGAGGTGTGCCTGGGTGACATGGGGACGTCATCTCCATTAAGTCAGGAACTAGAGAGGCTGGGGTCGGGTGGGGGCAATAGAGCCCCCCCAACCGCAGTCCATGTCATCTGTGAAAGAATGCCGAGTTTGTTTGATCAGCCTCCAGAGACATGACCAAGCATGCATACATGCATACATTACCCACAATCCCATTAGGCTGCACCTTGGCCTCCACGCTGTTTGAAAGGCAATTAGGGCCAACGGGTTGAGAAATGCAACAAGCAGGGGCAAATACACAGGTGCTAGGTTAAAAGACTTAAAAGAGAGTGGTGGTTTGTGTGTGGGCGTGTGTGTCTCTGTGTGTATCGTGTGTGTCTGGGTGTATGTTTGTGTGTGCGTCTGTGTGAGCAAGCATCCGTGCTTTTTGTTTTTCATGTGTGCCTGAGCAAGCCTTCATGAATACATGCATGTGTCTGATCGTCTTTCATTTGATTTACACATGACATGGGTTTGTAGGTTCCCTGTTTCCCTCTAGAAGCATCTACTAGAATAAGCGGACGGCTGTTTAAAAAAACAGCCATTAGCAGTCGCAACTAGCACCTTCCCAAACACGGTACATCAAAGCCCTGCAGCGCGGACAGCCTCCAGCCACACAAATCGGGAGACACAATTACATTTCCTACGAGCTCTGCCACTCTCCTAACTCTGGATCTCTTCCCTGTCCTTAACACAGGGACACCCCGGCCATGGTTCCAGGAAAGGAACCTAGCTGCTCTGGACACAAGTTCCTTCAAAGTGTTTTCTTGCACATGTTGAAGCTATCTACATCTTTTTTTCACCAGCTTTAGTGTTGCTGGTACTTACTTCTGCCTTGCTCTCTCTCTCTCTCTCTCTCTCCCTCTCCCTCTCCCTCTCTCTCTCTCTCTCTCTCTCTCTCTCTCTCTCTCTCTCTCTCTCTCTCTCTCTCTCTCTCTCTCTCTCTCGGGAGGCCACTGAAAGCCCCCGGCGGAGCAGGGTATTGAGTTGGAGTGGACGATGGGATCCATATTGCCGCCGGTGAGATTTAGAGAGGTTTTGAAGCGGGGCCTGGCACGGCCAGGAGATATCCGGGAGGCCGGTACGGTCAGGAGGGAGGAGTGGAATGGGGTTGATTTCCGTTACAGTGACAGGAGCCATCCAGGGGTTTGATGGAAGTTGTGTCGATGTGAACAAATTGCCTATCCAGTGCAACTGGAGGTTCTGCGTAAAACAGAACCAAAGATAACTTGGTGTGTGGAGAGTGGACAGCCAATAAAATGGTTTCAGCCCTACCTTGTGCACTCACTGCAGAAGGTCAAAAAGTGAAGTATTTGTTGAGGCCAAATTTGGATCAGTGTTAACATTAGCCGATATAACACAAAAAAACAACAACTCTTGGATATAATCGCTTTCAGACTTATGATCTACATTTAACTAATTGGAAAATACTTAAGTCGGTCAAAATATGTCTTCATGAACAGCTATTTACATTATATGGTATGCCCAAAGGGATAATGAAATGCAATAATGAGTGTTTAATGGGAAAAAATAACCTTCTTACCTTAGGTTTTGTATCACAACCAAATATTTTACATTCATATGCAAATGAGTACTCACAATCCATATGGCAAATTTGGAGGAAAATGAATGAGTAAGAAGCTAATTGAGGTAGGGTGATACCTTAGAACCTGTAACCACAACTTCTGAATGAGA
>NC_044067.1:19984600-20009600 GCF_902167405.1 Gadus morhua | reverse complement strand
GGAACAAGCCCAAGTTGAGCTGTAGTTCAATGCGTATAGCTTCAAAAGACCTACTACAATGCTGCATTCTTTATGCTCCTGCTATATAAACATGTAGTCGACCATCAAAGCCACAATAATGTGCATAACCAGTAGCCGCAAGTTAATTAGTTAATTCATTATTGTCAGGGGATGGACCATTTAAAAATGCGCTACAATGACTGTACCTCTGCTACTATTTCTAATATTAAATCCTAATTCTACTATGGCTTCTACTACTAGTTCTGCTACCAGTAGTACAGCAACTACTACCCTGCGTTTTTATATTAATGATAATGAGTCATCATTTACCTGCAACCTAGCATTGCAACCACATGCCAGCATGTCAAAGCATAACTGTGATATGGTAACAAAATGCTATACATTAATCAATCTAAACCTCAAGGATTTACACTTGAAATGTGGTACATTGCGAAAAGCTCCAACGGTATAACAAACACATAGATAGATAGAGATTTGATGGTAAAACTTCAAACACTACATCCCCAACCAACCCCTCATACCCAAGAGTTCTCCAGGAGCATTCATTGCGGCCCCCGAGCCCTCCTGTTCTAATCTCTGTCCTTGGATAAAACGCCTGCTATAGCATGTCAATATCTCATTCTATTTGGAGTCGGGACACCAGCCTATTCCGAGACACCCACTCTGCCGCCTCGTCCTCGGAGCATCAATATTCAGGGGAAAGGCAGGCCCTTATCTGATCCCCCCCCCCCCCCCCCCCCCAGCCTCCCTCACTCCCACCCCCTCCTCTTCTACTAGCCAACCCCCACCCCCCATTCACACACCCTGCAAGCCGTGTCTTAAAGATGCACGGAAATGATACAGCAATCATAGAGCCGGCGCTTCCCCACCCACCTTCACCCACCTCCATCACTCCCTGCCGCTGATTGCCTACTTCCGTCGTAGGGGCAGTAATTAGCAGCTGGAGGATGGTTCTCAGAGAGAGATATCCCATCTCCAGGTGACGTTGAAGAGCTGCGGGAGAAGTCGCACCTCGGCAGGCGGTTGAAGACGAAGGGACGTTTCTGGGAGGCTTTTTGAAAACCAATTTGACGAGGAAGAAGTCAGTGGAAATGTAAAATACTCTGGGTTCTTGAGCGTGGATTGTGTCGACCAAAGGAATTAAATGCATAGCTAGACTTGTAGGATCTTAATCTCACTGGTTGAATTATTTATCTGTTTGCAGTGTGTAGTGGTACTTTTTTTCATCAGATCATATGTAGACTTAACTACATTTAAGCTTCTCTGTTTGTATGCTTCTAAAGGGTTGACGTGGTTCTCTGTTTACAAGCTTCTTGTAAAAAACTGCCCCCAGTTAGGGACGAGATGCTTTGACTAGTTCAGACTTTACTATGCTGACTTAACTATACTGTATACTATACTTCTACTGATATATTTATGTTATGTATTTAACAATCTGTTCAGTCTTTTGGTGTCTTTACTTCTGCTTTTTGGGATATGTTCTGTCCACCCTTGGTCGTCCATCACAATTTGTAGTCCTACTACCAGCAGAACATAATGCTTTTAGCCATAACCTATTAATGAAGATGACCTGACATAGGGAACAACATGGTTTAAGGAAGTCAAAAGGAGGAGAAGTATGATACATGAGCAGGGATTGGGTTCCCACCACAGGACCCAAATATATTGCACATCCTCGGGGGCGTGTTTATCTTCTACTTAAATGTCCTCAAAGCAGTAGAAGAGACATGAAGTTTATTCATTGGACCGCCCTGGTGTTTTCTGAGGGTTGGGGTCAGGATGTAGCAATGATGGATTTATATCATAACCCCACCACCCCCTGAGATATAATAATACACAATGCGCCAATGTCCCCCCCTGCTGTTTATCAAGCTTGGTAGCGCAAATATTCAAGCCAAACGGAGATGTAAACACAAACAATGATGTCGTGAACACATGTCGGCTTTGTGTACCACTCAGAAGCGCTGAACACAAGCCAGAAAAGTGTGCGGGGCGAGTCTGGTTTCACTTTCGGTAAACACTGTGAGATGTGAGTGCGCGGAGCAGTCCCAAGAATGTGCATGTCTCACGTGCACAGAGAGACGCATACACACATGAACACACACACGCAGGGACATGGAGGAAGTTCCCACACGCACACAGTGTTCCAAATCAGCAGACATATGGCCTGAGGGCTGGAGCAGAGCGCGCTTCCAGGTCTTACAGATGGGCAGGTTTAGCATGTGACCGAGACAGCAACCGTGGGCCGAGGTCACACATCTTATGCAAATACTATTAAAAATAGCCAGCCAATAAGACGCAGTCTCTGTATATATGACTGTATGTGTGTATGTATGTATGCATGTATGTATCATGTATGTCTGTATGTATTTATGTACGGAGAGTCAAATAAATTGACATATTCACATCGTACATTTCTATGTGTGCAGTACTACAAGTATACGTATAGGGCTTTTAATGTGTCTTTTAAGGGTGTAAATGTTGAACCTGAAAATGTGTAATAAATATGCCCCCCCCCCACCCACCCCCACAAACACACACAAACACAAAATAAACCCAGTCTCTCTTACACACACTCAACCACACATTAACAAACATCCAGTGAAAGAAAGATCCATATACACCACCAGAGTATCTGGATCAGCCCTTTTTAGGTAAAGCCCCGGATGCAGGAGAGCCCGCATCGCAGCCATTTTGACCGGCCGATGAAGAGAGTCGCACAAAAATGCGGGAAGCATGGAAGGAGAGACGGGGGTAGAGTAGAGGGGGGATTGACAGAGAAGAATGACCCTCTAAACAAGACAGGAGGAGGTTGGGGGGGAGGGCATAGTGCACATCATCCCCCAAGACGGTTGCTGGCCTTGTGTTGAGCGTTGGACGTCTGTGTCAGGACTCCTGCGATGGGCTTGAGGTGGATGACCTCTGGATGCCCGACCAAAGCCAATCACTAGCTCATTCCACTTCCTGTGCAGATTTTGAGCTGTGTGTATGATTTTCTCTATCTTGGCACTGGGAGAGACGGACGAGACACACGCACCGGTGGTTTTGGGGGAAAGAAGAACGGGCTCAGGTTCAGTGAGGGGGTTCACATACTCAGGCCATGTTCTGGTCAATGCATCTGTCTGGCGGAGACCCCAGAGCGCCGTCTCTTCCCTGTCCCCTGGCTCATTACTGCGTTGAAGTCTCCCATAGATTCTTCCATTCCACTTCACTTCCAACTCCTTCCAAGAGGTGTTTTTTTTTATTTTACATTGGACGGCAAGGCATTTTTCAAACATGACACAGAGATGTTGTCAGACGCCAGGTTTGGGAACATTGAAATTAAAATGCTGATTCTATTAGCTAAAAAAATAAACATCAATGTAATTCACACATTGCTGTTGTTATTATTGGACAGAGTTCCCTAAGACCTCATGAAAATTCTGTCTAGTTTTGGCTTCAGACTTTTCAGTTGGAGGATTTCTTTGTCCAGGGAGCCAATGAGGTCACCGACCTTAATCGAAGACGGAGATGGACAGGCCCTTTATGTCTGTTATAAAAAAGAGTTAAGCCACGGTCACTTTAATCTCTTCAGTGAAGAAACAATGTAAGTAAGAGAATCCTTTTGATAACTCAGTGTTTCACTTCCACAATAGGCAAGGCTGTCTCGACCAAGGCAAGGCATGGAGGAGGTGGTGGAGTATTTGAGAATAGGTCAAACCGAACTCGAGGCTAGTGGAGTATCCTTCAAAGGTTTGCTATTTTTATTTTATTATTTTTCTCTCAGTCTCTCTCTCTCTCTCTCTCTCTCTCTCTCGCTCTCTCTCTCTCTCTCTCTCTCTCTCTCTCTCTCGCTATCTCTATCTCTATTTCTCTCCGACACACACACAGACACACACACACAAACACACTCACACACATACACACAGACACACACACACATACAGACACACCAACACGCACACACACACAAGTAAAAAAAACTAATAAATCGACACAATAGCAAATACAACCACACACAAAAATATATCCTTTTCATGTGTGTCTCTCCGCGAGAGTGTGTTCAACTGTTGTTGTGAAGCTATTCAATGTCCGTGTTCCCTGGTAGCTTTACACTAGCTTCAATGCTCTGTGTGAAACACTGTTAAGAATAGCTAATGCAATGGGATCTCCATCAATACAGAGAGCTCATTATTGTTGGCCTCCAAATGCCTACACACCTGGGCCATACGACAAAGAAAAAGCCAGCACAACAACAAGGCACTCTTTAATTACTGTTTTTGGTATGGTTGCGGGCGTTGGTTTCTTTACATGCGGCTTTAACGTAATCCCTTTTGGTTCAATCAAGCCATGTACAAAGCCAGCTGAGGCCACTCTCAGCCCTGTGCTCGCTCGGTCCTTCCACGCTTCAACAATGGCCCTGGGCACCTGCTGAACGACATCTCCGCTCCCACGTAAGCTGCCACCGCTGAAGAGACTGTCAATATTGGAGTGGGCAGAGAGGCGGATGCAGCAGGTCAGAGCCCAAAGTTGTGTTTGTTTTCTATTAAAGCTCTTCCTCTAAGAACAGCGGGCTGACTGCTTGGACCCGCTCCGCATTCTTCCAGGATTAGAAAGCATAGCATGCTTACCCTTATTTATTTTTTCTTCATCTTCCTCTGTTTGTTTATTTAGAGCGCTATATTGATTCTGCCAAAGGGATCAGTTCTGATGTCAAAGTATATGAAGACAATCGGATTGTGTTTAGGATGTCTGCACCGTGGACTAGCAATAATCCACCCTGAGCGTTGTCTAGACCAACAGAATACAAGGGGGCCCATGGGGTTTAGTCATGGGAATGTACACATCTAGAAACAAACAAACGGACTGATTATCAAACAATTTACCTTACGTTTAGCAGCAACTTTCCAGTAAGACATTGAATTGTGTTGTTATAAAAGTGAACCAGACAGATTGTAAAGTGGGAATAGGAAACAGAACACGATGTTAGGTTGGATTATTATGATATTTTTTTTCATTAGGCTAAACTAACCAACTGCAGCCGTGCAGATTCAATTTGACGTGCAGGCCAACCATATGGACATGAAAATGTGTGTGTGTGTGTGTGTGTGTGTGTGTGTGTGTGTGTGTGTGTGTGTGTGTGTGTGTGTGTGTGTGTGTGTGTGTGTGTGTGTGTGTGTGTTTGTGTGTGTATGTGTGTGTGTGTGTGTTTGTGTGTGTGTGTGTGTGTGTGTGTGTGTGTGTGTGTGTGTGTGTGTGTGTGTGTGTGTGTGTGTGTGTGTGTGTGTGTGTGTGTGTATATGTTGGCTACAGAGAAAGGGTATAAAGAGGTGAAGGTGCGAGAATAGGTAGACCAGACAATGGCATCCCGACTGGTCTCTCTATTGCATTTATCTCAGCTAGCTTTCAATCTTCCTGCGTCGGTGAACACATTGTCAAACAGTGGCCATCCTCAACACTCCAATCCCAGCATTTCTCCCCCTTGATCAGCAAATGAGAAGGCAGCAAGAGAATTGAAAGTGTGTGGAATGAGGAAGAACAAGATGAAGTGAGAAAGAGAAAAAGAGAGGGAGAGAGAGTGAGGGATAGATGGAGCAAAGTCTAAACACATCTTAACACCTTTACCTTTACCTTTGCCTATCATAAGAAGGAAAAAAGAAAATGTTTTAAAAGGGTTGAAAAAAACCAAACTCACATGAAGCGTTCAAAGCGACGGAAATAGAGTGTAATAAAAATGTACAACACCGCGTCTCACACACACCTTAACACACTATTACTAAAGTGGGCCTACATCACTCAAGCTGTCAGCTGTGATCGGGGCGAGATTACGGAATTATATTTTTCTGTTGTTTTTATTTCTGGCCCTCTTTCTTCCCCTCCACTCGCCCATGTCATATCAATACAGGACCCCGACCCGCCGCTCTCCACTGGACAAGAACCTATTGTTTTTAACCGAGCGGCACAGCGAGCCCCTACCCTGAGAGTAAGGGGCCGACCCCCTACCATCTATCTCGGAGCAGACGATAAACAAGCGGGCGGCCGCTCAGGCTCCTTGACAGTACTCTGGCAACCGCTGAGACTTTATGAGCGTTAAAGTGCTGCAGGAACGCCATGGGGAGAGAGCGGGGCCGGCAGCGAGGGTAGATGACACCGTCAGAAATTAGCCCGGGTGTGTGTGTACGTATGTGTGTGTGTGTGTGTGTGTGTGTGTGTGTGTGTGTGTGTGTGTGTGTGTGTGTGTGTGTGTCTGTGTGTGTGTGTGTGTGTGTGTAGGCGTGCATGCGCACGTGCATTCAAGACAGTACGTAACAAATAAAACGTGTCTGGTGCAGAACTGTTTTCTCTCACCAACTGAGAGTAAAAGGCTGATTGGGAACAGAGGTGCCTATTACAGTCAGAGGTAATGATAGGGTACAGCACAGCGGCACATCACAGAACACACACACATATCATGCACACACACACACACACACACACACACACACACACACTCACGCACACACACAGACACACACATTAACACCAACGTACACACACAAGCATATACACATACACATACCCACCCAAGTCTCCAGCCTGGCTCGGGGCTGGTGAGAGGAGGAGTCGTGAAGGTGGTGGAGGAAGTGAGAAGGAGGGGATTTTATTTCCTTTTATTTGGCTTATTTTTTACTGCCGAGAATATGAGACGTTAGCACCAAAATTAGCCGAGCAAGGGTTATAGATCTAACAGACAGACAGATAGACATAAATGCAGACGGACAGATTTGTAGATATACCATGTTACTGTTGATAGACAGAGCTGCCGGCTTACAGAGAGACAGACAGTCATAACTGCAAACAATGAGACAGACAGACCTGTACACAGACATACAAAGAGATAGAGACAAAGACCGAGTTTTAAATGGGCCAACAGAGAAACAGACAGACAGACAGAGCTTCAGACAGACAAGCAGAGAAACATAAAAAGACAGACATGCATGCAACCAGACAGATTTGCATTTAATGTTCATGGAGAGCCAAGCGTGATTTTCTGGCTGCTCTCTGTAAAAACCCTCCCCACTTAAACCATGTGGAATGTAAGTTTAACAAGGGCTAACCTTGAAGGAGTCCTCACTGCCTTTCACTGGAAGGGATCACAACGTATCTTTGGCAGCTCTTATTTAAAATGTGAAATGAATGAGTAAACAAAGACAGCTGACCCTCAAAAGACAAAAAAACAATAATCATCAATACAGTGTAAATGATTTCCTTTGGATAACCCGGCAAACTTTATTTGGTTTGCCCTTTTGCTATTCCATAAGTTTACAGCTCAAATTCATGACTCCATAAACCATCAAGCAATCATACATTATTATCCATAATCCTTGATTTTAAGTAAGCATTGTTTTCATACAAAAAAAAAAAAAACATACTTTCCAAACATGAGGTCATTGGATGGTCATACTAACTATATCAACTCTTTCAAAAAAACACACACTCACACGCACAAGCACACGCACAAACAAACGGACACGGGGTGACTTATGCAGCAGCTGTGGGCGTTATCTTGTGCTTTGCCTGACAAGAAAAGGACATTCTGAATGGCTAAGCGGGTCTTTTATTTCACACCATTGAAATGATACGTACATACACAAGGCAAAGCTACACAGCTGGCCAAACTATCAGGACCTAAACTCATTAATCATTCTTACTCAGACATCTCCAACCAAGCTTTAATATATGTGTTTATATATATGTATACATATTTATATGTATCAATATACCAGAGGTATTTCAATGTATCATGTATATTATGTTGTCACTTTCTTCAAAAGGTCATAGAATTGATATCTAAATGTAATATAAAAAAATCCAAATGTGACCATTAAAATCTATAAGTTACACTAATAACATGGTACTGTTCCATTTGATATAGTTACAAAAACGCTTCATGTAAACCTGACGTTTAGATCTGGTAGCAAAAAAAATTCAAAAATAAATAATGAAATGAGCCGTGATTCTTTGACCACAATGACAAACACAACAGTGACACATCGAATGCATGGAAACTACTGAGCCCTATGTCAACAACCATCCTCGATCACTGCTGAGAAAAATGACATACAATGCGCTCCAAGCTAACTTCTGTCTGTGAACCTTTGACCTTTACAGGATGTTAAGAAAACACCCACTGTAAAGGTAAGACAGGTGTGTGTTTGCACACACAGGTGTGTCCACATAGACGTCCATTGTAGTCACTTATTTTGGCTAGCACACCTGCAGCAGAAGAGATAGCACAGTCTGTGAGTGTATGTGAGTGTGTGTATGTGTGTGTGTGTGTGTGTGTGTGTGTGTGTGTGTGTGTGTGTGTGTGTGTGTGCGTGTGTGTGCGTGTGTGTGCGTGTGTGTGCGTGTGTGTGCGTGTGTGTGTGTGTGTGTGTGTGTGTGTGTGTCTCTGAGACTAGCTAATAACAGCTTCTAAGTTGTAACGTAACTGATGACCTGGAGGCTACGCCATCCAACGCACCAAAAACCGTTCCTTTAAACACTTTGTCGGAATCATTGTGCACCGCATCAATGGACTCCATTGTTTCCACGTTCACCGCCTTGAGGAAAAACAAAACAGAGTAAGCTTTTTTGTCTCAAAGTTTTCCCTTGTGTTGCATACAGCTCAGGAGCTCTGGGGGGATTCCAATAATGAGGACGACCCTGTCACATTGATATTGTTTCACTCTACGCAGGACTCATTGAGTAGACTCTTGACCACAGTGAATTCTGAAAACAAACGCAATGGACATCAGCAGCCATCTTGGTTCTAAACAGCATTCAGTGTCGCCACTCACATCTTGTTTAGAACCAAGCAACCACCACCAGTTTAATATGACCCCTGGGCAATAGTGAAGGAATAAAGAGGGGTGGGGAGGGGTGGTATTATGCATGTGCTCAGAAACATGACAAAATCATTCATTGTGACTACCAGATGGAACGGCCAATTCATCATGTGGCGACTGTGTCTGGTGGTCCGAGTATATAAGGTTGGAGATGTTAACAGGCTTTTATCTTTTCAAGGGTTAAAAAGCAAACAAAGCAAATTGGGTGCCTACGGGCTTGAACAATATTCAAACAATCCCATAATCACGTGTTATCAACCTTTCAACCAGGATTTAAGGTTGGAGGGAGGAGACCAGCGGGGCCTCTGTTCTGTTGAAGTACCATTCATCACAAAGTTTACTTCAAAGTTGTCTTTCTCATTTGCCAATAACGATTCAGACGCACTGGAATGCCCAGAAACCTGCATTTACCTCGTCCTCCTCACTCCAATCCCCCACAATCCATCCCTCACTCTCTTACTTTCTAGACTTTCTTTGACTTTGTTCTCTATCGTATTGTCAGACTTTGTCCCATTAAAAAAGGACAAGTCCGGCAATGCTCTGTTGATGCCAGATGCTGAGCAGAAGCTCTTTGCGAGCACCGCCTTCCTTGAGGCGAGACTAATGCGATGCGCTACTGATGTGAATCCACAGCAGGGGCGTCCAGCACACTTCGGTATATTCGAAAGCAGAGCTGCCAGGATCCTGCCGAGAGAGAGCGAGGGAGAGAAAACACACCGCCACATAACACCTGTTTTATTCTGGCTGCACTGACTCTTCAATATGAAAACGCAAAGGAAGATACCCCCTCCTGCTCACACACACACCAATGGATTCATACACTCTTATACCTTCCCCCCTCCCTCTCCTCTTCGCTTCCTAACAGGAAGTAATCACCCGACAACAGTCACATCCTAGAGACCCCTCGCTACACAGATCTGCACCGCAGGTGGGGGCCCGAGCTAGCTCAAAGCTGGGCTGCTTCACATCTGTGGAATAGGAGGACTTCCATAGAGTCACTGAGCATGACTCACTGACTAAGTTTGACAATAGGAATTCTGTTATGAGTCTTTCTATTCACGCTTTGTTTTCTACCATTTATTCCGATATTCCCGTCTAACTTTCAGTAATAGTGGGAATTATTTCTGACATCTTTTCCATGCAGGGACAGTGTGATGGAAAATCTACATGTTGTATTGTTTTGGTCTATATGAATTTAAGTTTTGTTGCTATTCTGTGTAATTTTATATAGTGTCTGCCTTCTGCTCTCCTTTTGGGTCATTTAAAGTGTGAACGTTCGAGAGTCGTGTGATGCATTTTATTGCCTGCCTGTTCCTATCTTTTCGTGTGTCATCTCCCAAGCAATGCTTTGAAGTATGGGCCTTTTCCTCGACACTCTGGCTAGCGTAAACAAAGTCAGAAAGTTACAGGGCACGGCCGCCGACCCCACCTTAGCCTCGGGGGGGGGGAGCTTCAACTGTAAAGATAACAATCTGGTGAACAAAGACTTTTAGTATTGGGGGACCACCCCCTCCAGATGCCAACCCAAGTGAATAAGAACTCATTACTTTCAAACACTCAGTGGACTTCTGCAGCGTACCTTCAGAGAGTGAAGTAACACGCAAAGAGAAGCTCCCATCTGAGGCCTCAGATTATTGTAATGTATGCCTGTTGTGTTGTTTGTTGGTGCATGTTGTGATGTATCTTTGTTCGTACTTTTATTACAAATATATGACCACTAATTGTCAACAAGTATTGTGTAATTTTTTGCATCTAAAGATCTCATCTGTCTCAGACGCAATATCTAATAGAGAAATTGTCACGACAACAGCGAAAGCAGGGCATGACAAAGGACCCTTAAATATATATATATCAAGGGGCCCAAGCCGCACTGGCATGGAGGCCACGGGCCCATGGCCTCTCTCTTTCCATGCATGCTACCTGCCATATTTATATCTTTTACATGGCCCTACATGGTGAGTAGAATCAAACTTACCCGCCACCACAATATATCTTCTTACACAGCTCTGCATCACCAATGATATAAAAATCAATAACATGCTTCAGTTGGACAGTGATATATCTATTCACTGTCTTTACAATCATCGATTTGTCGTATCAAATAAATCAAACAAGCATTTTCTTCAATTATGTTTGCGACGCGCAAAATATGTTTTTATGTGTACCAGGTGACCAGAAGTATCTTGGTCTTGGGGCCCTTGGAGGCCCCATGACCCCGAACCCTGGGGCCCCGCCTCGTTTGTTTCTGGCTGTTTCGTCTCTTTGCACTTTGGTTCACCTCCCTGCGCAAACCTTAATGAAAACGCTGGTGTTCATAAAATGCATCACTGTTCTCATGTCTCATCAAAACTCATCACTCATGCCAGTTGCTGAAGCAAACTGAATCAACTGCATGACAAATGTGTCACACTACATTCTACAGAAAAAAACATGCATAATGTTTTCAGCTCATGTTAATGCCATGTGACAGTGGCCCCTTTAAGTAGCTTTATATATATATATATATATATATATATATATATATATATATATATATATATATATATATATATATACTTATATATATATGCAGTCAACCAATAATGTAATAAATGAAAACAGTCCAAAGATGTGGTGGGCCTGTGTGATTAGTCCCAGCCGGTCGTGCACTGTATGCGATGCTGCGTGTCAGATGGAGTTATTAACTGCAACAGTTCTTATTGTTATTTGAACACCCTGCGGTGATCACGGGCAGACGCCCCGCCGTCACGCCATCTGTACTTCAGGTGGAAATCAATGCCCCTCCAGGTACCATGCACACTTCCCTTAATCTCTCCTGCACAATCTCTCTTTCTGTACTCCCTCTCTCGATCTCCCTCTCTCTTATTGTATTTGATCCTCTCTCTTGCTCATTCCAGTAGTCCTGTGTTGCTATCTCGCACCCTCGCTCTTTCTATCTCTCTTTCTCTCTCTCTCTCTCACTCTCTCTTTCTCTCACCCTCCCTCTCTCTATATCTGTGCCTCTCTCGTCATCTGTCATTTGTTGCTCTTATTGACTGTGTACCACTCTCAGTACTGAGAGATAGACATATAATGACATAAAAATGTAAGGGGAGAGAGAGAGAGAGAGAGAGAGAGAGAGAGAGAGAGAGAGAGAGAGAGAGAGAGAGAGAGAGAGAGAGAGAGAGAGAGAGAGAGAGAGAGAGAGAGAGAGAGAGAGAGAGAGAGAGAAAAGAGAGAGGGAGAGAGAGAGAGAGGGAGAGAGAGAGAGAGGGAGAGAGCAAAGAGAAGCAGAGCCTGGCAGACAAACAAATGATGTAACCGTTGAGGAACAGACGAAAGAGAAAGAAGAATTAATCCAATTTACAAGACAGACACCCAGTATTTAACCCGTCTTTCATTTCCCCCACCTCCGCGCTTTGAGAGAGGAGAAGGGAATGAGCTGCAGGGCACTTGTGAAAAAAGGAAAAGTAGATGGGGGAAGGAACACACTAAATCACCTGAGATCGTGGCTAAGTACTAGGGCGGTGTACTGGAAAGTGCTTCTTCTGTGCAACCCTAATATGGGTACCCCCCTCCCACCCCTCTGACAAACTGTAAGAAACCGTGAGGTCCTGCTTCAACTTGCATCAACATCAAACTACAACTATTAATTTTCGTTTTACTTTTATTCAAACACTATCCTAGTAGAAACTTCTATCTGAGAACTTAAATTGTTTGACAGGCTTGGTTTAGCTTCTGTCGTTCCTTGCTTTTTTTAGCCAAATCGCTGAGGGGACATATTTTCCCACTTTTCCAGTTCACTCATGCTATTTGGTAGGAGACAGAAAGTGAGGTGACGGGGACTGGAAGTGAGGTGGAAAGGGCAGGAAGTGAGGGGAAATGTCCTAACAGAGGAGACGCCTTCTTCAATGACTTAATAACGATTAGGAAGAGCGTGTCTACTCTGTTTGACGCCCCTGGAAACATGTCATAGAGGTCTGAGGGCAACAAGCGAAAGCAGTCAGGGTTCAGAGAAAGAGAGAGAAAGAGAGAGAGAGAGAGACAAACCTAGACCCAAGTTGTAAAGATGGAGTGTAAGCTGGGCTAAATGTTCAGGAGCTGAAAAGCTACGGGGAGTCAGAAGTGTGTGGATCAGAGTCTATTTTTAATCCTAAATCACATGTAGCAGATCTCACTTCCAGATGTTGATTTCAGTTGTCTAGACCGACACGCGCCTGCCTCTGTATGGCTGTCATTACAATTAAACACTAGAATGCTGTCTGCCTGAGGTCTATCGACCTGCCTGTACATCTACAGTATCTCTCTGTCTGTGTGTGTGTATATGTGTGTGTGTGTGTGTGTGTGTGTGTGTGTGTGTGTGTGTGTGTGTGTGTGTGTGTGTGTGTGTGTGTGTGTGTGTGTGTGTGTGTGTGTGTGTGTGTGTGTGTGTGTGTGCTGTATGCGTGTGTGTGTGTGTGTGTGTGGGTGTGTGTGTATGTGTGGGTCGGTGTGTGTGTTTGTGTGTTTGCATGCACATGTATACACCTTTCACAGGTTACAGATTCACACCATAGCTGTCTGAAGTGTCTGCAAGTCTGTCTTTCAGCCTGCCTGGCTATCTTTCCAACTGCCTGCTTGCCTGTCGGACTGTTTGTCTGTCTGCATGCCTGCAAGCCTAGCACATCCAACTGTCTGTCCGTTGACCTACCTTGTCTGCCCATGTGTCTTGTCTGTCTGTCTGCCTGTGTGTGACTGTTTCTTCAGTCTCTGAGTGCGGATGTGATTTATTTGCCCTCAGTACGGCAGCATTAAGAAACAACAGGTAGAGCTGGCTCACAACTGCACAACCTGGTGAACTGCATCGAATTAGCGATTGCCAGAACCTATTTAGAAAATTCCTTATCCTTACCTGAGTTAATACTTGCTCTTGTTAGCTCTTTTTGCTAAGGTACCATGATTGGATGCCGGCGTCTGCAGGTGGACACGGTGGTTATCCCCTCATGTTACACCGGGTGATGAGGTGCCATTTCCATTTTATTTTGACGACTTTTCAGAAATCCGGTTAAAAATGCCCAAGATGGAAAGTTAAGTTGTTTGTCTCTCGTCGTGGCTTTTATGTGCCAGACAATGGTTGGTTGCCCATTTTTCTTCCTTTTCCTCTGAGGGTTTGACATTTCTTTAGGGCTCCCTCTCTCTCTCGCTCTGCCTAGCTCTCCATATATTATTTTTGTCTCTCTACGCTGCTCTATTTGGCATACTAAAATGATATCATCCTCTTCCCACTGCTCTGTCAGGGACCTTCTGTGTCATTGGCTTTCCATACTCCCACCACGCTTCAATTTACTCATTCACACACAGACCAGAACAGACACACACACACACGCAAAGACACATCCACACACACACATACACACACACACACACACACACACACACACACACACACACACACACACACACACACACACACACACACACACACACACACACACAGGTTTACAGAAGTTGGCTTACATATACATTCTCATATAGACAAAACACGAGCCAACCCAAAAGGAACACACAGTACCACCAACATGATACGCATTCCTACACACAGATAAGCATGCCCTAACAAACCCACACACCCCACGAACACACACACACTTTCCTTACGACCAACCTGCCTGTGTGAACACTAAAAGAGAAAAAAAAAGATTAAATTATTGAATGAATTATGAAACATGAAAAGCACATACGCACACACACTCAGACATACACACACACACACGGACATACAAAAATTCACACACACAAATACACACACAATTCAAGCCCATGAAGCCTGGCAGTGTTGCGGTGTGTTGGCTAAGGCCACCTCTGCGTGGTCCTCTCGTGCCAAGAGGACAACCCCCTCCATCCTGTGACCCTCTGGCCCTGTGCCTGGCTCTCTCTCTCTCCTTACCACCATCTCTCTCTCTCCCTCTCTCCCTCTCTCTCTCTCTCTCTCTCTCTCTCTCTCTCTCTCTCTCTCTCTCTCTCTCTCTCTCTCTCTCTCTCTCTCTCTCTCTCTCTCTCTCTATGTCTCAGGTGAAATGTCCTCACACCAGAGTGAAGATAAAGAGACCCCCAGCAGGGCGAGGGGGTGACCAGTGTTCCCCAGCTCAAACGTGAGGCTGAGGGGAGCAGAGCTTCCGGTTGTGGTTCACTGCAGATAACAGGCCGCCCTGCAGGAGGCCTCCTGAGGAGCCTCAGTACAGAGACTGCATGGGACCGTTTGTTTGTGTGTGTGTGTGTGTGTGTGTGAGTGTGTGTGTGTGTGTGTGTGTGTGTGTGTGTGTGTGTGTGTGTGTGTGTGTGTGTGTGTGTGTGTGTGTGTGTGTCTGTGTGTGTGTGTGTGTGTGTGTGTCTGTGTGTGTTTGTCTGTAGCTGCATATGTGTACGTGTGTGTGTGTGTGTGTGTGTGTGTGTGTGTGTGTGTGTGTGTGTGTGTGTGTGTGTGTGTGTGTGTGTGTGTGTGTGTGTGTGTGTGTGTGTTGTGTGTTTCCATTTGTGTGTCAGGTATTTGGGGACAAATGTGGGAGTTTATAAGCACCAGTGTCCGGGTGGGTTGGAAGTCAGTTCCTCCGGTGTGGGCTGTGTCCC
This sequence comes from Gadus morhua, assembly GCF_902167405.1. Classification (NCBI taxonomy): domain Eukaryota; kingdom Metazoa; phylum Chordata; class Actinopteri; order Gadiformes; family Gadidae; genus Gadus; species Gadus morhua. The sequence goes on along the minus strand of NC_044067.1, from coordinate 19,994,145 downwards.
TAGCGCCGCTGTTGGAACACCCTAAGTGGCTCTCCCCTCCACCCCAAAACCTCATACAGACAGTAGCTGTAATCCACTCGATCAACTCACTCTCTCATTACGCTTTTCGAGCGGAGCAATATAAGTTTTGTTCAGCGGCCTAGGCTCCCTCTCTCTCTCTCTCTCTCTCTCTCTCTCTCTCTCTCTCTCTCTCTCTCTCTCTCTCTCTCTCTCTCTCTCTCTCTCTCTCTCTCTCTCTCTCTCCCTCTCTCTCTCTCTCTCTCTCTCTCTCTCTCTCTCTCTCTCTCTCTCTCTCTCTCTCTCTCTCTCTCTCTCTCTCTCTCTCTCTCTCTCTCTCGCTGTTTTTCTTTATCTCTCTCGTTGTATTTTGTTATCTGTTTGTGAGGTTGATCTATCTGTATCATTCTGACTATCTTTATTACCGTTTCTTGCAGCACATATTAATTCATCCTTCATAAACACAAAAACCAAAATGATTCAGTTGCTTAAAGGTTGGGTAGTGGATTTGCGAATCGCCAGCAGTTTTTGAAAATACACAACTCAAATGGTCCTACACAACTCAAATGGTCCTAGTTAGCTAGCTCAAGTAGCTACCGCAGGATAACAACAAACAGAAGCTTGCTCTGGGTCACGAGCTTTGAGTATGTGCACGATGGGGTCGCGCGGGGGGAGGGGGAGTGCAGTACGACCGTTTGATTGGCGTACTGACTGTCCAATGCCACTCGGTGGGTCTGGAAATCATTGGCTGGAGTTTTTCGATCCCTGCCCGTAGCACAGATGATTGACATGCTTAATTTTCATGTCAGTACTTCTAACTCAGTGGCTGTAAGTGGGTTATGATAAGGATTTCAAGTATTTTGCAAAAATGGCCAAAAACCTTTAACCTTTAATATGAGCCTGTTTCAACAGTTAGCTTTTCTGTTGCTGAGAATAGCATGTAGCTCTCTGTCTCCCTTCACAATCATCTCACTTTACAGCCTCACCTCTAAACAACAACCTTGTTGAAGAGAGACACTATTGTGTCTCTTGCAGGGAAAGATAAGCATTATTTTCCATAATGGATCCAGCGGGGGTGCTGCCTGGTTGCCATTTTCTTTTTTTATTCTCACCATCCATATCTTGGAGCAAGTGCTGCTAGTGGTTATGCATGTGTTCTCTCATGAGGTTTTGAGTGTTTGTCAAAACCTTGTGTATCAGAACGGTGTACGTCTCCTGAGTTATACGCGGTTACCACAGAAAAGCAGAAAATGACGTAGGCCTATGTAAAAAAAAATAATTACCTGAAAAATACATCTCACCGGCAGACAGACATGCAAACAGAGGGACAAGGATACTGAAATAAAGAGAGAGAAGGAGACAGACAGACAGGGAAGCAGACTGACAAGACATGAGAGGCATGAGAGCCAGGCAGGCAGACAGACAGAGAAACTCAAAACCCTCAATTTTCAATCAAAATCGACATTTGCAAGTAAATGCTCCCCAACGAGTAAACCAGACAGACAAGGTTGTTCAGCAATGTGCTTTTCATCAAAACATTAACCAAAGGAATAAGCAGCTATGCAGTCTCTGGGTAAGTAAAACCCTTTCAGTCACATGTATATCTCCACAGTATAATAGTGCAAACCCATTCAGTGTTCCCGCCATTATCTTGCGGCATCTCAATTTAAAAGGAATTCATGGCCAGAATTGAGCTGCTTATTAGCATAACATCATTGCCGTTGTGTATTGTAATGAATTGTACTATATGGTATTATGGGAAAGTTATACTTACCCTGCCTATTTCCTCTAAATTTAATGTAATGATCTCACTCAATTCGGTAGTAGTAGTTGGCCTGAGTAAGTCCACCAATAGCATTAATGAATACTTTTTATGATTACATTATCATTTTAGCGGTAATGCAGATAATTCATTTCAGATGGAAACTGCTTCAAGGCAACATTTCACTCGGGACATTAGATCATAATGCTGCCCCAGGCGAGAGAGAGAGAGAGAGAGAGAGAGAGAGAGAGAGAGAGAGAGAGAGAGAGAGAGAGAGTGATCTCTTTCTTTATTATCAGACAACATGAGGTTTAAACAAAGTGCTTTGGATGTCGACTGAAAAACTAACAAGAAACTCTGTTTCAAGAAAACTATGAATAAATTACAAGTACATTTTTTAAATAATTTAAAGAATCTGCAACAAATATATATTAAAACAAATCAACAGAGATACAAAAGAACATACAAAAAGTAATCTCAGCGTAGCAGAAATCGTCATGGGCTGGAATGAGACAATATGATGGATGTTTCTGAGTCTTCAGGGGATTAAAGGTTTTGAGGGGGGTGAGGGGTGTAGGAGTGTGCGTAAGAGGGGCTGTCTGCCACACCCGCCTCAATTACTAAAGAGGAGAAGGAGAGGACTTGACAACTAAATTGCCCATAATACAGTTCAAGATGAATCATTCATGCCCCTACACGTTATGTTGTGTATCTGTAATCTGTGAAAGATGCCTATATGTGAATGCAAATACACAAACACACACACACACATAGCACACATCCTCACACACACACACACACACACACACACACACACACACACACACACACACACACACACAGACACACACACACACACACACACACACACACACACACACACACACACACACACACACACACACACACACACACACACACACACACACACACACACAGGCACAGTCTCCTACACATCAATAAACCACTTATTATGTCGGTTTGATATTTTCCAACTTCACACCATTATTATAATTTAAACAAAGTCTGTAAGTGATTCACCAGTATAATTTGGCACTTCTAGACTGAAATGACTAAATGACTTGAAACTCAGCCATATTAAACCTATAATGAGGTCGGAACAGGTGCTGTGACAAATTATAATTTGATTAAGCCAGATAATTAAACATAGACTGTAATCTTACTCCCTACAAAAGTGTGTGAATATTCATTGAGCGTTCTTCTTCCTGAAAACACTTTACAGATTTGACCTCAAAGAAGAAAATTGAAGAATTAAATTGAAATGTTGAAATGCTGTCCGAGAAATGACGGAAGTCTCCAGACTCCGATGGAAAGCCACTCATGGACGCCTAAACGGCCAAACCCAGCCATCACTCAACCACCACAGTGCACAATCGAGACAAGCCGCACAGACAAATCACACACTGTCTATTGATCGGATCGCTGAGAGGGGGAAAGAGTGAGGGGGGCAGAGAGAGGGAGAAAGAAAGAAACAGCTACAGAGATAGAGAGAGAGAGAGAGAGAGAGAGAGAGAGAGAGAGAGAGAGAGAGAGAGAGAGAGAGAGAGAGAGAGAGAGAGAGAGAGAGAGAGAGAAGGAGAGAGGGAGAGAGAGAGAGGGACGGAGAGAGAGAAAGGCCTCAGTCCAAATTGAATACGAAAAAAATAAATCTGTGAATTAAAGATGAGACACACTCCAAGTTGAAATCACAGTCCCTCTTTTGGGGCAGGATTGAGAATTGGTCAGGATGTTTGACTCCACGCCGAAAATACCTAGGTTCGATCCCAAATGTCCCCAGTCCACCTGAAGGCCTCCACGATGCCCTAACCCCTAACCGCTCTTTCATATATCCCTGTTGTTTTTGATAAGAGAACGCAAAATGACAAAACAATACATTGTTGGATCCATGGCAACCTAGAGTTCTCCAGTCCTGTCTGTATGTCCATCCATCTTCATGCCATCTCATTTAGTTTCTGTACTCTTCTACCCCCACACCACGTCCCCAGATCACATCTGCTTCAGTTCATATCCCACAACTCAAACCGCTTACTAGGTCAGAGGCATAGCACAGGTAAAAGAAGAGCAATTATTCTAATCTGTGAAGACACCTTGCCAGGAACACACTGGAAGGAGTGTGCTCATCTGCACCTGTGGAGCTTAGGGTTCAGGTTAATATGTTCTCAAATCTATGGAGATTTGTATTCATACTATGAATAGAGCTCGCTCCCACACACACACACACACTCAGGTTTGGCAGATCAGGAAGCTGTGAGACCAGCTAATTAACCAAATCCTTATTGGGCCGGGGGAGGGAGAGGCTGGTGGATCACTGGCTGATACAGAGGTTAATGAATAGTGATACTTGCTCGGTGAGGTGTCAACGCTAGAGCGTCACTCAGCTCCTGATGTCCTCAGAGCAGAGTGTCACTCTCTCTCTCTCTCTCTCTCTCTCTCTCTCTCTCTCTCTCTCTCTCTCTCTCTCTCTCTCTCTCTCTCTCTCCCTCTCTCTCTCTCTCTCTCTATCTCTCTCTCCTTCTCTCTCTCTCTCTCTCTCTCTCTCTCTCGCTCTCTCTCTCTCTCTCTCTCTCTCTCTCTCTCTCTCTCTCTCTCTCTCTCTCTCTCTCTCTCTCTCTCTCTCTCTCTCTCTCTCTCTCTCTCTCTCTCTCTCTCTCTCTCTCACTCAGTGAGAGAGGGAATATAATAGACAGACGGAGAGATGCACAGGGAGGATGAAAGAAGGGACATACAGAACTTTAGCCAAAGCGAGGACATCTCTCAGCCTTAGTCCTTCTCTACTTTATTGTAAAAACGCCTGTTCACCGGCAGATCAGCTCTCTCAATTATTGGTCTCTGTAGGTCTATGATGAATCAAAGGTCAGAGGTCGATGTTGCATGCGCTATAGAGGGACAAACCACAGCCACTTCAGCTTCACTATTGTTAGTGTGAAGAATCAATGACGTAGGGACACAAGAGAAGGTCACAGACTTAATCCAACTATGTCTCTGAGGACCTATAATGAATGTCAAAGTCAAATATTTATACCACCCTTACGCAGTCCCCCACAAAGATAAAGTTAAAGCACATTAAGCCAGAATTCGACTTTCCCATGTCGTCTTTTGTCCCATTACATATCATTGACTGTTTATAGCTATGCCTGCAAGCCACCTCTACCCAGAGCTCGACCTGTGCGGACCCATATCTCGTCTCTCCTGGGCTGCGGCGGCGGCTGCTGACTCAGACCGGCTATTTGTGGAACCGCGCAGCATCAGCAGTAGAAGTACATAACCGCAGATTAATCACCTGCGACGTGGAGTCATATCACCATCTATATTCATCAGCTGGTGGTAAAGCCCAGTGCTTGCCCTGACACGGAGCAGCTGGGGTTCAGAGTGGGTGGGGGAGAGTGTTCCTCTCTCGTGCAGGTGGAGGGGTTGCTAGTTTAATTCTTGATGACTCCTCTTGGCAAAAGGGGATCCAGAAGCTGGAATCTAGCTGCCTCACAAGCTGATCCCAACTGCTCTCTGAATAGCTTTCTATAGGTGCGCGCGTGTGTGTGTGTGTGTCTTAATAATCTGAAGCACAGTAATATTCCCTTCTAATTATTCCTCTGTGTTTTTAGCAGACTTTTAGAGGTGAAGGTTTGATATGCTCAAACCTTCACCTATAAAAGTCTGACATGTAGACTGTGGACACTGGGATTTTTTTTCGTCTCCTTTCAAAACAACATGAGGCAGCTTGATTGGCTACTGAAAATTCCCTCTTTGCCGGTGCACTCAGAAGAGGGAGAACAAGCCTAATTCTCTCCAGGCCTGTGGGTTATGACAAGCTTCAAGCTGTTCAAGAGACAAGCAGCAGCCAGGGAAATCCAGGAGAGTGGGGGGGGGGTCAGCAGCAGGAAGGTAGCGGGTGCCTTTTGAGACTAAACACCACCCTAACCATCGCGTGGTTAGGAGACGGTTAGGAGACCAACCCCTGCTGTTTCTCTCCTAAACTCATCGCAACAGATGCTTTTACATACACATATACACATACACTCGCATACACACACACACACACACACACACACACACACACACACACACACACACACACACACACACACACACACACACACACACACACACACACACACACAGGAACATGCATGAATGTGTGATCTTTCAACCAAACAGACGCACACACAAACACATACGCTTTAACAGACACGCTCTAACATCGAGGATACACAAAACACACACACACACACACACACACACACACACACACACACACACACACACACACACACACAATAACGTGCATCATAGCTTTAATCTTCAAAGACATCATCTCAGTTCCCACAGCTCCTGAGGTATGTAAACCGAGCCCAGATCGCTCCTCATAAAACACTCACACACACACACTTGTGGGGATCTGCACACACACTCGTGCATAAAAAAAAACACGCACACACATTTCTGCCACACAGTCGTCTAACCTCAGACTGATGGAATGTAAGACGCTAGGCCGGGTGTGAGGCAAGTTCCTTGTTGTGTCTGTGGGTGTTTGTGTGTGTCTGTCTGAGTCTGTGTGCGGGTGAGGGGGAAGGGGACAGGTATTTGTGGTGTGTGTGTGTACCGGGGGGAAGAGACAGGGAGGCGGTAACCCCACTTTGATTTCCTTTGTGCGCAGCAAACTGAAGTCAAAATCGTTTCTCTTTAATTGGCTGCTTGGCCGCATTCACTCGGCCTCATAAAAAAGTTTGTGTGTTTACAGTGTTTGGGAGTTGCTGGGAAGTAGTGAGGTGGGGTGGAGACGGTGGGGGAGGTGGTGGAGGAGGTGGGGGTGGTGGTGGTGGTGGTGGTGGGGAAGTTGGTGGTGGTGGTGGAGTGGGAGGTGCTGGTGGGGGAGGAGGTGATGAGGTGGGTGGTGGTGTTGGAGGTGGTGGTGGTGTGGGAGGTGGTGGTGGGGGAGGAGGTGGTGAGGTGGGTGGTGGTGTTGGAGGTGGTGGTGGTGTGGGAGGTGCTGGTGGTGTGGGAGGTGGTGGTGGTGGAGTGGGAGGTGGTGGTGGGGGAGGAGGTGATGAGGTGGGTGGTGTTGTTGGAGATGGTGGTGGTGTGGGAGGTGGTGGTGGGGGAGGAGGTGGTGAGGTGGGTGGTGGTGTTGGAGGTGGTGGTGGTGTGGGAGGTGGTGGTCGGGGAGGAGGTGGTGAGGTGGGTGGTGGTGTTGGAGGTGGTGGTGGTGTGGGAGGTGGTGGTGGTATGGGAGTGGATCTGTTGGGAGAGTCTGGATGACAGGAGGCATGCTGATGTTTAAACAGTGTTGATGTCGGACACGCCCTTGTTGCAGCGCAGCACACTCTGCCGCTGCTAGGGTGCTGACAGGGGGGAGTGTACGCTGGTCTAAATCACGAACAGGGCTGCTGTACTTTGGGTGGCAGAAGTAATTGGGTTGAACAGCGTTGAAATTGTTTGTTGAATGTGACGAAATGGTCACAAAGATTGTTTGTCAGCATGTTGTATCATAAGTCACTGTGTAAGTCGGTTTGGATGAAAGGGTCGTTGCTTTTAACTTGTACAACCTTTAGAGTAAAAAGGAGATAGTTAGAATCCAGGAGACCACAAATCTGACTTCAATGACACAAAAGGTTTTGCATTATTCAAAACTTTTATTTTCAAGTCATTGCATTCTGATCATGGTTTCAATCAAATGTGATAATTATCCTTATCAAGCAAAAAATGTTTTTGCAGCTGTTTTGAATTTGCACATTAGCTCTCTGGAGAATAACTCTCACACACTTTCTCACAGACATCCCAGCCTAAATCTTTGAATAAAACATAGAAAATCGACTTTTTCGCTTATCCTCCCATCAAAATCTGCTCTAAAAGTTTTAGAACCGCATAACAAAGAGATTTTGTTTGGTAATTATTTATGTTTCTGGGGAGAAGAATCATGCTTTGAGAGGGCTGACAATGACCCAGTCGTATCAGACGGTTCTTTTCTCACGTCCCCCCTTCTCCGTCTTTTCTCCTGGTTTTAGGAAGCAACAGACGGGGGAAAGGAAGTATATCGTTGAAATACAAAATTCCCGCAACGAGGATTAAGGGACAATGCATGCCTGACACCCCCTCAGAGGATTATAGCGTTGAATCAATTCACACCCGCACACACACACATTGTAGCACATAGACACAAACACACTCATATCTCAGACTGAGGCAGTGTTCACTGATCCGTTCACAAAACACATTGTTACTCCTCGTGTGTCTTTTTTAACATAACTCAAACCCCATAATAGCTAAGTTTAAGATCTTCAAGATACCGTCCTTTCATGTCCACCGAGATTACTCAACCATTATCTTGTTGTCATCCTTTAACTTTTTCTTGCTCCGTTCCACCGAGGGACAACTGCCTCATTGTTCGCCACTCCAAAGCGAAGATTAAATAACAGTTGAAAATGACTGCAGGATATCTGAGGGACTTGGGCTAGGGAGGGGGGAGGGGGGGAGAGAGGAAGTGAAGAGGGGAGGATTAACCATCAGCTAAAATCATTGTTTTTGTGAAGTTCATAGAAAATAAGGCGAATCATTAAAGCAGTTCAAAAGATAGGGTTAACAAGGACGGGAATGAGGGAAGGAGCGGGAGAGGATGAGGGGAGGTAGGGAGGCAGGGAAGGAGAGAGCAGGAGGACAATGGAGGTCTTTATTTAACTTCAACTTCACAGGCTAAACCAGGGCACACTTCACGTCGATGGAAGTAGGCTAACGAAGTTGGGTGGAAAACCATTGAGCTCGGATGGAGGCGAAATGGAAGTTGTCAGCCAGAGGCAAGGTCAGACGTGTCAAACAACCAGCTCACACTCACAGGGTGGATGATGTCACACTGATCGTGGTCGTGGAATACTTTTCTGGAAAAATGAGCGCTGGTGTATTGCACATGCATTGTGTGTGTGTGTGTGTGTGTGTGTGTGTGTGTGTGTGGTGTGTGTGTGTGTGTGTGTGTGTGTGTGTGTGTGTGTGTGTGTGTGTGTGTGTGTGTGTGTGTGTGTGTGTGTGTGTGTGTGTTTGTGTGCTGGTTTGTGTGTGAGTGTGTGTGTGTATGTATGGGTCAATGCATGTCTGAAGCTCCTGCCATGCAACAGCAGTAGAGAAGAAGAGACGGATTCAACTCTGAGGTGTTGTACCTGTAGCTGAATGAGACCTTATCTGGTATCGGTCCGCCTCTATTATGCCTAGGTGCACGGTAGGCTATTGTGATTCATAAGCTGCGGGACTTTCCACACACACACACACACACACACACACACACACACACACACACACACGCACGCACACGCACGCACGCACACACACGCACACACACACACACACACACACACACACACACACACACTTACAAATAGAGATGATTTTGGGGCGACAAGAATGCAGTCACATCAGCACACGCTGGGATGTTGAAAGATACATTAGACCGCAAGTATACAATGACTTTGTTTGAACTAATTACTGTTCACATGAAGAACACAGCACGATAATGCCCGTTGGGAATTGTATTTAATCTTTAAATAATAATCTTGTTCATTCTCCTGACTTTTATCACTTACGACACCAGGCCTCCTCAATCTTTGTCAGAATTAAATTATTTAACACATTTTTTAAAATGTATCAGAATTGAATCATCATTCCCTTTGCGACTGAGCAGCTACTCATGTTTCAAACACGTTGTTTTGATTTGTCTGTTTTGTGACTCATGTGGTTGAAATGAACACACCTACATGCCAAGAAAACATGAGGGCCTCTTAAGAAA
>NC_044067.1:19969600-19974600 GCF_902167405.1 Gadus morhua | reverse complement strand
GCATTCTCTCTTAACTATATAAGGATAAAGGCCCATCCTATACAGTACTTTTATTTTTGTAATTCCATAAATAGTGGAATGATTAAACAAGGGCCATAGCAGCGGATAGAATCGGGACATGAAAATCATGACTTTGCAGAAAAACCGGCGGCAAAATGGCCACCTGCCCAGTCCATGAAACTACAGCAGATCCAGTTCCACTGTATCATGTCTTAAACACAGACTGCTACTAGGGATTACAAGGGCTGATCCTAAGTGATCTCAACAACCCTGAACCCTAAACGTCTTATATCAACAGGCAAGGTATCATGTCTACAAGTGAAAAGGTTTTATTCTTCTACCAAGGTTGAATTATCCCACCCACACACGCATACACACACACACACACACACACACACACACACACACACACACACACACACACACACACACACACACACATACACACACACATACATATACACACACCCACAAAACACACACTCACATAAGCCTTCATACATACACACACACACACAGACACACCTCAATAGGCTACACATACAGATTTACACGCGCAGGCAAACAATTTTCACAGACACACCCAGATTAACACACACACACACACACACACGCACACACACACACACACACACACACACACACACACACGCGCGCGCACGCGCACATACACACATAGAAACATACATCATACATACAGATTTCCCATGCATGCAAACATGTTCCGCAGCACATCCAGATGTACATGTACACACACACAAACACACACACACACAAACACACACACACACACACACACACACACACAGACACACACACACACATGCATCCACACATGCACACACAGAGACACATACTCATGACATTCTTTGCTAACGAGGGGAAAGAGGAAACCAGTTGGCCTCCTTCTAGAAGCCTCCCAATGGAAGACTGGAGCTACTTTAACCGTTTCCTCATCAGAAACACCAATAAACACTGTCCGGCCCTATTTATACTGAGGCCTAGCCTGTGTGTATCTACGTGTGTGTGTGTGGGTCAGTAATTATGCATTTGCATGTACATATGTGCACGTGTGACGGTGAACCCAAGCACCTGCACTCTGCACGTGAGTTTGAATATGTCTGCATTTGTTACCGTTGTCATGTGATGTGAGAGGTCGTTTGTACCACTGAGCACTCGTGGAGGCGGCATTGTGCATTGTGTGCAGTTGTGCATATGTGCGTGGGTGGGTGTGCATGTTTGTGAGTGCATGTGTTTGTGTAGCAGGGTTTATGCTATCCATCTCCATCCTGAATGGTCACAGAGCCCTGCCGGACACCTCACCCTCTGTGGCTCGACCCTCAGGACCACGTTGGACAGGGCAGGCACGAGCAAGACAGCCTTGGGCCGGTCTCTCTCGGTCTCTCTTTCTTTATCTTGCTCTATCTCTTGTTCCCGCTCTCTTATCCCCTCTCCTTCTCTACAGTTACAAAACACACAGGTCAAATCCCACACACTGTCCACACACAGTGTGCACACACATTGTGCACACAAACTGTACACCCCGCCACCCTCCCCCCCACATACACGCACACACACACACACACACACGCACACACACATACACACACATACACACACACACACACACACACGCACCTGATCCTTTGAAAAACGTCTGTTGTTATGATTAATCCCCCCCTTTCCACTCATCCAGGTCAGAGTAAATACAGTCAACCACACTGGCCCAGCCTGTCTGTCTAGTCAGCCTGGTCTCAACACTTGGACCCTGGATGAATGCCCCTACCTTGGGCCCCACCCCTTCCTTTTGCCCAACCCACCCCAGCCAAGCGCTGACTGTTAGGTTGCTGTTTCATAATTCAGATGGGTTCACTTCAAGGGAATTGCTGTCTGTTGTGTCTGGCTTGTCTCGTCTGCATTAATGTTCAGTGAGGTATTTGTCCACACATGTTGTCATGTGTGTGTTGAACAGAAAATAGATCATTTATCATATCTTTCATGTGCTGTTGTGGGTATTCATAAGCCTTTGCGTGCGTGTTTATAGTAAACATGGACAGTACCAACGCTCCTCATTTATTTTGATGGCGTAATCCTTCCAATATCTTGTCATCTGCCCCAACTACTTATCCCATTACCATAAGAGTTCTATTTTTGTGCGGTGATTGTCTCTACGATGCAGAGATAAAAACAATTTCCTCAAGATTGATTAACCTCCCATCTGCTTTCAATTAGTTTATGATGCATTTTTAAATAACTCGAAAGTTTAATGTTTGTTTGAGAAACAGTCAAATCTCTCCACCCATTTGTTCATCAATTCATTTTTCCCATCATCATCATTTCATTCAAGCACCTATTTGTTTGTGCATCCAGCTATTTATCCATCCAGCATCTGTAATTGAAGATCTTCCAATTAGTCTAACCTTCATTTGTTGTACCTACGCATTTCTATTGTGTTCGAGTCCAACCAAGATAACAATGAGAAACAAAGAGATATGGAACGGGGGGGAGGGGGAGGGGGGGGGGGGTTTGTCTCCATTCTGACTTGTTCTGCATTCATCCCCTTCCTCTGTGATAGGGGGATCCTGCAAGTCAGATATGAAGGGCGGTGAAGTGGTGGCAGAGGAGAAGGGGGTGGGTCCTCGGAGGAGGAGGAGGAAGAGGAGAAGGGGGAGTAGGAGGAGGAGGGGGAGGGTTGTCAGGTCTCATCTATCGCCGGCGGTCTCGCCAAAGCTCTCGAGGTCTTCTTGCTGATTACGCTCCGGGCCAGCAGACGTCTGACGTAAGGCGACCGGTTCTTTCTCTTTGTGTCCACCGGGACCTTCAACCCAAGGCCCCCGGCTCTCAGTGGAAGGACAGCTGGCCCAGGATCCATGACGCTGTGTATATAGCTGCATGCAAATATATGTGTGTGCCTGCACATAAACAAATGCATACACACACAAACACACACACTCACACACAAACACAAACAGAAAACACACCCTCACACACAGACACATGAGCACATACACATGCACACACACACACACACACACACACACACACACACACACACACACACTCATGCACACACACACCAACAAACATACTATATTTACATTCACATCCATCATACATGCATCCAGCTGCAGGATAGCCTGCGTGTTCCAGATGTGCAGAAGTCAAAGCATTGCTTCTTTGTTTAGAATCCGCCCGGTTTTCCACGATCCACCACGCAAACTGTCTTCACACAGGCCTGCGCTCAGCAGACCGGAGCCAGAGATAGAGCCTCTGAAAGGGGAGCGAGACAGCACACTGCTGGTTGCTGCTGGAGATGAGCTCTATACAGTCCTCCCGTCTCCAAGCTCCCATCCAAAACGCTCTCATTGAAAGCTTGAGGGGAACAAAAATAAATGGGGTGTTTGAAACCGATGGCCATGGTCGTATTCTTCCAGAAAGGAAAAAGGGGCAGGGGTTCGGGGAGGATTGTTGAAGAGCGGGGCGGGGATCCATGGGGTCATGTGACCACTGAACTCTCCTCGCTCCCTGAAAGAAGTGCACGCCAGTCCTTGGGGCTAAACAGGAAGCGGAATAAAAAATAACTTCTTGAAGGGGATTGGAGTTAGAGGGGGTTGGTGGTGGTGGTGGTGGGAGAGGGAAGCAGTGGGAGAGTGGTGGTTCTTTGAGACTACAGTGATGCAGCCCCGCGTGTTTGGAATAGCGATCAGACAGGCAGGCCGGCAGAGCTGTAACTGGTGTGGAGGAAGAGGAGAGGAGCTACAGTCCCAGGGTCCATTCATTATTCAGAAGCACGGGAGAGATACTGTAGCCAGGGCTCCGCCGATTGCACTTCCTCTGAGGAGGAGTTGGTGGAGAGACATGGGGAGTGCCAGAGAGAGAGAGAGCGAGGGAGAGAGCGAGAGAGATGGACATACTGCCAAAGATGAAAGAATCATCAGAGAGGGAAGGAGAAGCGACGGCGGGAGGGAGGGAGGGAAAGAGACAGATAAGGAGAGAGAGAGATCGAAGGGGGGAGAGATTGGAGTGGAGGGGAGGGGGGAGAGGAGTGGAAAATGAGAAGGGAGACAGGAAGATGGAGGAACAGGATAGGGGAAGAGAGATAGAGGGATGGGAGTAGAGGTTACTTTCCCATGTTATTAATTGTTCTCAACTTCTGCCCTCTTACAGCGGTAGTCTACTGGTGTGTGTTTAGCATATCTAAATTCATACCGGTGCGGCACTGGCTCAGAAGGTAGTGGAAGACACCTCACCCTAACTGCCCCAGACGAGCTGGATGTCGCCTTGCATGGCTGACACCGCCGTCGGTGTGTGAATGTGTGCAAGAATGAGTGGCCACTGGTTAGAAACGTGCTTAATAATAGCATTCCATTTACCATACAAACCCTTTTCTAAATCTCTGTTTAACTTTAACTCGAAAAATATCAAAACTAAATCAAGGATGAATTTTATAGGACGGACTGAAATTAAATCAGATGAAATACAATGAATGGAATGAACTTTAATAAAGTGTTTAGAAAATGAATGAAATATATCCAGTCTAATACATTTGTGTGCATAATGACATGGTAATGTTATTTGGCAACAGTCCAGAGAAAACAAGGTTTTCCTCCTCCTCTCCTGTGTAAGGGAGGAGGAGTGTGGGGCGGAAGGGTTGGATTACTTCCTCTGCGTCTCCGTCGCTTGACACAGATGTTTCAGGGACATTCATGATGGTCCGCTTAATTCCAGGGATGGCTTACAAAAGCAACAAGAAGCAAAAATAAGTAGGCCATTTTAGGGATGCTTTCCTCCAAAGGATGCAAGGATACTATGTCTACACCCATTAATAGCATGGGTGGGTGAACCTCATGGGACTATCCCAATCTCACAAGTTCAAATTCTGGTTTCCCCTGCAGACCAGTCTGGACTCCGGCCTGTTGAAATGCTCACCCAAAAATTACCAAATGATTGGACAATTCAGCGCTCAGTTAGCCAGCCAGAAGCAGCTGATAATGAATGAT
>NC_044067.1:19957100-19964600 GCF_902167405.1 Gadus morhua | reverse complement strand
GGAGGACGAAGTCAAGGTCAAGGAAAAGATGTTGATTGGCAAGAGGAAGTAGGCTCAAAAGGAAGCAGCTTCCACAAGATGGCTCCCAAAGGTGTTCTTAAATAAAACGAAGCAGGAGGAAAGAAAAGACGAGGAACAGGATCTTCCTTCCTTTGTTGACAGCCCTGACACCTCCACCTCTCTCTCTCTCTCTCTCTCTCTCTCTCTCTCTCTCTCTCTCTCTCTCTCTCTCTCTCTCTCTCTCTCTCTCTCTCTCTCCCTCTCTCTCTCTCTCTCTCTCTCTCTCTCTCTCTCTCTCTCTCTCTCTCTCCCTTCCTCTTTACCCCCTGTTGAGGATCTGCTGAGGGAGGAAAGGGAGGAGTCACCTAAAGGACCGTCCCCACCTATTCCAGATGCGCACACAAACAAACACAGACGAACGAGATTGTCACACCGGGACCCTGGGGGTCAGAGGTCAGGGCTAAGTGCTGCCAGACGAGCTGGGAATCAAGTGGGAGCATATGAGTGTTTTGAGTTCTGCCAGTAGTCAGAATAGTTTCTGAACGCAACTCCTGAAACTCAACCTTGGTAAACATGGGATAAGAAAAGAGTGAAGAAGTCCCCTGGCTCTGATGCCACACTTAGTATATGGATATAAATATATACTTACTGCAACCCACAATAGTGTTAGCTGGACATAAAAGTAGTCATCATACACAAAAAAATTCAGATCATTGATTAGATTAAATCAATGGGATGTGATCGCTGAAACAAAAAGATAGACATTTTGAGTGAATTCAACGCTCATTATGGGCTTTTTAGGTTTCTTTGTTTGTCTGTTTGTTTTGTGTTGTTTTGTGTCCATTGGTTGCATCATGAATGGAAGCTATTTGTAAATGAAGTCATTAACACAATTCACCCTCTTAAACTGAGTGCCGATGTCTGGGAAGAAGATCTCATTGCTGTTCATTTCACGTCCCACGAGAACACACTCTCTCCATCCCTTTTGCTTGACATGTATGTTTCTCTCCCTCTCTCTCTCTCTCTCTCTCTCTCTCTCTCTCTCTCTCTCTCTCTCTCTCTCTTTCTCTCTCTCTCTCTCTCTCTCTCTCTCTCTCTCTCTCTCTCTCTCTCTCTCTCTATCTCTCTCTGTTTCTTCTCTTTATCCTTTCAACTATTTCTGTGTCTGGGATGTATCCATAACTCTTGACTTTGTCACTTCAACCAAGTCTTTTAATATATTTTGATGTGCTTGCGTTCATGTCTGTATTCGCTTGAGTGTGCGTGTATGTGTGTGTGTGTGTGTGTGTGTGTGTGTGTGTGTGTGGGTGTGTGTGTGTGTGTGTGTGTGTGTGTGTGTATGTGTGCGTGTGCATGTGTGTGTGTGTGTGTGTCCGCAGGCGCATGTGGGCGTGTGTGCTGTGTGTCCGCATGTGTGTGTCTGTGCATGTGTGTGTGTGTGTGTGTGCGTGCGTGTGTGTGTGTGTGTGTGTGTGTGTGTGTGTGTGTGTGCTATTAGCGGGCATTCCTTGTCCTCTGTTAGCATTCAGCCTGCATAGGTCATGGCTAGCAGGCCTTTGTGTTCTTCTAGTCGCTGCGTTACAGCGGCGTGGAATGTGTGTGTGAGCGTACACACACACAAAAAAGAAAGTCAATGAAGGTGGTGAACACACAAACACACACACACACTCACAAACACACACACACTGGGGCACAATCAGATAGTTGCAGGGGCTTTTACAGCCAAACCGCTCCGAAAAGAGTCATATCGTATCACACATCCGCATAAATGTCAGCCCCACAGCCTCGAACGGGACCACAATAACGGGATGTGTATTACACTAACAACCACACCAACATTTACTGTGGTGGCAATAAAGAAAACTTCCCCGCGCTTCTGTACAAACCACACAAACAACTTGCTATTCAGAGAATGCAATAAAAGTGGCTCGTCAATAACACGTACCAATAGGATTGATTTATTATTCTGCTCATTACCGCCACACGCTGCCGGAGAAGTAGCGATGTGGCTGGCTGCTGTATGTGTGTGCCTTATGTGTGTGTGTGTCTGTGTGTGTGGGGGGGGGGTTTGTGTTTGTGTGTGTGTGTGAGTGAGGAAACTAAGGGAAAGGAACCAATGTCGACCCCCTTTAAGAAAGGGTGCGCGGGGGCGGGTAACGGGGGGGTACCAAGTATCAAGGGACTAACACTGGGTTGGAATAGTGATGCTGGAGGCAAGGTGGAGGAGGGCAAGAGGCCAAGAGAACCGCTGTCGCTTCCTCTGATATATTAGATATTATTCTGTCTGGTCTCGTGTTCTCTTAAGGGTTATCGATTAATATTCCTGCCATAGACACATTTACACCTTTATGTGCAGCGGATACAGATTTGGTTTTAAAAAAATAACCACCAACCGTGACTCTAATAAACGCATTAAATGTAAAACGATGGGCCTAGGAGTCATGGTGGGAAGAACAATAAGCACACATGGTGAAAACAACAAGAGTGAATAAAGGACGGCATCGTTTCACCACTTGCTGCCAGTTATTGAGCTCCAGTCTCCACACGCTCCATCACACTCTATCAAGCTCCCCTTGTCGCCGGAAAGACATCCAACAAGGTGATGTTGACACCGGCTTCACTCAGTCTAAAAACAGCGATGTAGTTGGCAAGGCAGCATCTCCGAGCTCCACATATATCATTCAAATTAAACACAGTAGAGAAGGCAACGTTATTGATCTTGAAACTCCCAGAGGGGGGCTTCTGTGGTCCCTGTAGAGGGGAACGTCTGAGCTGCTTATGAAGTAGAAACCACAGAAGACGCAGTAAGGCAACCGGGTTGTTTGTGTCGCAAGACGGGAAACTAAGCTAGGCTAAGCGGCCAATTGTGCAACACAGGAAAGCCAGGGAAGCTTTGTGATGCTCGGTTGAAAACATGACAAGGTGAGTGGGTTCAAAACTCCTTAAGCTAGCCTTGAGTGAGTCAATCTCCAGACATTTAACAAAAATAACAAAAAGGAGAGGTGAAAGGTCAATGTATTTAAAGTGTAAAAAAACAACATTATACCGTATGGCTAAGAAGCCTGAGGTTAACCTCATTCAAAGATACTTTTGCAGTGTTGCAATCTGCGTGTATGTTCAATGAATATATTAATTATTGTGTTTCCCATGGGCCCTATCGTGCAAATAGCTTAGCATCTTCAACACCCTGAAGATGAGAGTCAGCTGGCCATTACTCTGTACATCAAACCTCTATTGGAAAGGACGGATGATTCTCCCGATCTATAATTTTCTCGAATGGTCAGACAGACACAGAGTGTGGAACCTTTGTTTTCTCTTAGAAAGGATACTGGCAGATTGTCCCCCTTGCAGATCCCTGACATTAAACACAAGGAATTGAACATTGCCTCCATAGTCGTCATGTGCTTGGCGTTGCAGGGGACATATGTCATGTCCACATGTGCTTGATCATGTGCACCCACACACACACGCACACACACACACACACACACACACACACACACACACACACACACACACACACACACACACACACACACACACACACACACACACACACACACACACACACACTCACACAGGCACACACAGATTAATGCACCCTTGCACCCATTTCGGATTGGTAAAAGATGGATGCATTCAGTTCTGATCCTATTACTTCCAAGTGTGACAAAATACTTTATTTTCTCCGCTGCACCCTCCCCCTCTCTCTCGCTCTCTCTCTCTCTCTCTCTCTCTCGCCCTTCCTCTTTCTTTCTGTCTCTCTGTTTCTCCTGCTGTCTCATTCTCTCACCGTCTGTCTCCCACTCGCTATGTCCACGGAATTTAGTTGAAATCCCGCTGTTGCTCTTTACATCTCTCTCTCTCTCTCTCTCTCTCTCTCTCTCTCTCTCTCTCTCTCTCTCTCTCTCTCTCTCTCTCTCTCACTCTGTCTCTCACACTTTATATATTCTATTGTATCCTCTCTCCTATCTTCTATCGGCTTTCTCCCCTTCTCTCTATCACTCTCCCTATCTCTCTCTCTGTCTCGCCCTCTATTCTTGACTCCTGAAATGTCTCCAAGTTTTTGCCCTCTCATCATCCGCCTCTCATTTAATAGCCTTTTCCCATATTTCTCTCGCCCCTCCCCTCTCTCTCATCCTGTCACACCATATATCTCTCTTGCCCCTCTCTCTCCCACTCTTTCTCTCTCTCTTTTTCTCTCTCTTTCTCTCTTTCTCTCTCACCCTCCTCAATCTCTCTACCCTACTCTCTCTCCCTTTAAATCCCGACCCTCTCTCTCTCTCTCTCTCTCTCTCTCTCTCTCTCTCTCTCTCTCTCTCTCTCTCTCTCTCTCTCTCTCTCTCTCTCTCTCTCTCTCTCTCTCTCTCTCTCTCTCTCTCTCTCTCTCTCATTTTCTGTCTGTCTGTCTGTCTGTCTGTCTGTCTGTCTGTCTGTCTGTCTGTCTGTCTGTCTGTCTGTCTGGCTGTCTGTCTGCCTCAGAGTAAACCACAGCCTTTGTCAGTGACAGTGTTGCTGTTAACGGAGGATAATTGGGTTCAAAAGCAACACTTCTTCTCTCTAAATGAGCACAGGTCTGTGAGTGGCTGTGCTGCCTCGACTATCAGGACTGACATTGGTCATGTCACCCAGTCAATCACGGCGAGATGTTGCTGCAACATATAACATGCAAGTGGTATGTGTAGGAATGTGTAGGATTTGCCAGATCTATACGGGAGTGAAATACGATGTGAGAATAGTATGTTATCCATTCATTTTCATAATCACACTGATAAAACTGTATACAATTGAATTGTATTGTGGTCAATTCTTTTAAAATGTATGCCATATGGACTAAAGTATATCAGATGATAAATGATTGTTGATCTGTGAGCCATGAGTGTTACATCTATTGACAAGTGTTACAGTGGGACGATGGCCTCCTCCCCTACACTTAGACACCAATGTTTACGTCACCCTCCACTTGCCTCAGGTGTCGGGTTCAGTTTACCTTTGTCCACACATCCCCGCTCCACTTTCATCTGCCATGAAAACCAACTGCCGAACAATAAAAGTGAAATAACTTTTCAGTGTGTGTGTGTGTGTGTGTGAGACCTCCACACAACCTTGTTCCTGAAGCACTCTCCTTTCATAGAGCGCCAAACCGACAGCAACATGCCCCAATCAGCCCCCTTCTCCCCCAAGGCACCTGGAAAAGTTATTCATTTCTAATCTTCACCCAGAGTGGGTTAGCAGCATTATCATGCAGGTGTAAGCGTACCTGTTGTGTGCCTTTTACGGACGAGTAGAGCAGGGGAAGGAAGTTTGGAACGATGGAAATGTTTTTACGTGCATGTAAATACCGACAATGAATGTGGCTGTGAGTAGATTTGTACATAAGTTTATGCATTTGTGTGTGTGCGTGTGTGTGTGTGTGTGTGTGTGTTTGATTTTATGTGCCTGTGCAGTACACACACACACAAACACACAAACACACACACAAACAAACACACACACACACACACACACACACACAAATCGAACACACACAAACAGGCATGAATTCTCATACAAGTCTATTTGAGCTTAATCAAACTATATGCTCGTGTGAGCGTGTGTGTGTGTGTGTGTGTGTATGTGTGCGTGTGTGTGTGTGTGTGTGTGTGTGTGTGTGTGTGTGTGTGTGTGTGTGTGTGTGTGTGTGTGTGTGCGTGTGTGTGTGTGTGTGTATGTGTGTGTGTGTGTGTGTTTTTCTGTGTGTGTGTGTGTGTGTGTGTGTGTTTTTCTGTGTGTGTGTGTGTGTGTGTGTGTGTGTGTGTGTGTGTGTGTGTGTGTGTGTGTGTGTGTGTGTGTGTGTGTGTGTGTGTGTGTGTGCGTGCGTGATATGTGCATGAGTTAGCACTTGTTAGTACGTGTTAAAATTATCTGCAAGTCTTTTCTGCTTGATCAAAGGCTATTTTTCCAGCACTTCCAAAAGCCCCACGGCCCCAGCGGCGATAGATCCCCCCGACCCCCCACTCTCTCTCTCTCTCTCTCTCTCTCTCTCTCTCCGGCCTGGCCTCGCTCTCCTGGAATCTTCCCCATTCTGAGCGAATCTTTCATTTCAAATGGAACCCTCTTGTTTCACGTGAAACCTTCATCAGGGATTTTTCAATAAACAGCAAAGGCGTTGGTAACAGGCCAATAATAGTAAACAAAAATATAAATAAACATATCACCGCCTCCATCGCACTCTTCAACTCAAAGAGAAAGAGATCTGAAATTAGGATGAATAAAATCCCCGCCCCCCGAAAATTAAATGACCAGGTCAGCCGAAATGTGCGTGGACATAATAATGCCTGATACGGAAAACAGTCAAGTTGACCAAACATGCAAGGTCAGTTCAGATGAAGCCTTGCCTCTCCAGGCTAAGCACCCACGATCGGAAACAATCTTGTAACCCAAATTGCATCATAACAACGTCAAGTATAATGGATGCAAGATAGCCGTCTCTCTGTGGCCATCGGGCGGTTTATCGTAGTCTGATCCTGGGAGACTTAGGAGCCGGGTGCTCCGTTGTGGCGGTGAATCACATGCGTCTCGCATGTGAGTCAGTGCTGACACTCAAGGCCTCGAAAGCTTGTCTATCTCTTCTGCTAAACCCAGGGTTATGGACTCTGGTGGGAGAATGACCCTGTTCCGGTTCTGTTCCGACAGTCTCAACCCCCTCTTCCTCTCCCTTTTGTTTCAGATTATTCTGCTGCTCTTCTGCCGTTCTGGTTCTAGCCCTCGTTCCCCCCCACCCGCGGTTGACCTCTGACCTCATACCAGCGGGCGGCTCCACGCCCTCTCTCCGGACGTCCATAAATCACGGGAGAATAATGAATCACAGAATGCATGGTTTGCATTTCTCCCTTCCCCTGCAGCGTGCCAGGAATCCCGCCCGCAGCCAATCAGCTGCTCTTGATCAGAGATTCCCATGGAGCAACAGTGCTAAAAAAAGAAAAAGCTGCAAATGGCGCACAGACGCACACAAACAAACACAACGAGACAGCCAGACAGATGAGCAACAGCAGCACCCACATACACACACACAAACGCACACACCCACACACACACACACACATGCTCACACAGACAATCAAAGAAACACACACACACACACACACACACACACACACACACACACACACACACACACACACACACACACACAAGCAAACACACACTCAGACACACACACACACACACATGCACATACCAACCGTAGACAAAAGACACGTACACAGAGACAGGCAGAGAGACACATTCAGACTAAAACAGGCACATATTAAAGGCAGATTGACGGAGTGACTGATTGACTCACACACACACACACACACACACACACACACACACACACACACACACACACACACACACACACACACACACACACACACACACACACACACACACACACACACACACACAGCTTTAGGATTAATGTGCTAAAGCACACCTGATCCGGCTCGCCGTTGTTTGTGACTTCATCGACAGGAG
>NC_044067.1:19947100-19952100 GCF_902167405.1 Gadus morhua | reverse complement strand
TTGTGAAGCTGTCAGATGAAAAGCCTCCCTGAAGTACATCACATAGTTCCTTTGTCTATCGTCTTGCGAGTTTTTCCTCGTCATACATGCACTGTTCCCTGTTTAAAAATGTTGTGTTGACTATGTTGGGGCGATGGTGATTATGTATTTCTTTGATGTCATGAATGATGAAGAAATGTGTTAAATAATTGCTGTTTGGCTTGTCATGTTTCCTGTTCCTAAAAAGCAGCCCTCATTAGCTCATAGGTTGGTAAAAATATATTACAATCTTTTTTTAACCGTCTTCTTGTTTTCCTGCCGCTGTCCCATGTGGTTGATTGAAATGGAGAAAATAGGCTTTGATGTCTTCATTCTGAGGATCGGTTAGCAACACAAGAACTGGAGGCTGTGTGTGTGTGTGTGTGTGTGTGTGTGTGTGTGTGTGTGTGTGTGTGTGTGTGTGTGTGTGTGTGTGTGTGTGTGTGTGTGTGTGTGTGTGTGTGTGTGTGTGAGTGTGTGTGTGTGTGTGTGTGTGTGTGTGTGTGTGTGTGTGTGTGTGTTTGTGTGTGTTTGTGTGTGTGTGTGGGTGTGTGTGGATATGAGTTAATGTATGCATGTGTGTGTGTGTGTGTGTGTGCGTGTCTGTGTGTGTGTGAGTCTATTTGTGTGTGTGCGCATGTGTTTGCACACATGTGTGTCTGTGCATATCTCTAAGCGCGGGTCTAGCCTTGTAGCCTTCAAGGATTTGTGCGAGACATACAAAGCTGTTTTCAACTGTGTGCTAAAGTGCAGCGTGGCATGCTAGCGGAGGAATGACATGGTTTAGCAGGTGGGTTCCGGACAGGCTGGAAACCTACCCAAGATAAATTTAACACAACATGTGTTTTTGTGTTTGTGTGTGTATGTTTGTAAGTGTCTCTTTTTTTTTTTTTCATGTACTTGTAGTTGTGTGTGTTCTGTATCCGTTCATGTGCGTGTGATCACTTGCATGTGTGTGTGTTTGTGTGTGTATGCGTGTGTGTGGTGCGTATGTGTGTGTGTGCTTGTCATGTTCCCTTGTGCATGTGTGTGTGTGTGTGTGTGTGTGCTGGTGTGTATGCGTGTGTGTATGCGTGTGTATGCGTGTGTTGTGTGTGTGTCATGTTCCCTTGTGTGTGTGTGTGTGTGTGTGTGTGTGTGTGTGTGTGTGTGTGTGTGTGTGTGTGTGTGTGTGTGTGTGTGTGTGTGTATGCATGTGTTGTGCGTATATGTGTGTGTGTGTGTGTGTGTGTATGCGTGTGTTGTGTGTATACGTGTGTGTGTGTGTGTATGCATGTGTTGTGTGTGTGTGTTGTGCTAATGTGTGTGTGTGTGTGTGTTTGTGTGTGTGTGTGTGTGTGTGTGTGTGTGTGTGTGTGTGTGTGTGTGTGTGTGTGTGTGTGTGTGTGTGTGTGTGTGTGTGTGTGTGTGTGTGTGTGTGTGTGTGTGTGTGTGTGTTTGTGTGTCTGGGGCTGGGTCCCGTCTATAGGAGTTTTCATGTGTTTTGATCAGACTAACCCGTTCCGTCTCTCTCTCTCTCTACTCTTTCTCATCTCTTTGTTTCCCATCGAAAACAGGGAGATGGTGCCAGCTCTCCTCTTCCTTCCTTCTCTCTGCTTTGATTCTATCTCTCCCCCCCCCACACACCCCCTCTCCCCCGGGCCTCAAACTGCTCTCATGCACGACATGCTCTCATTGGGGGTCGGATGCAAAGTCACGTGCGTACGAGTATTGCAGACTTTTAACTTTTGTTTGAATTCCCTGAAAAAATCCTCCTAAATCCACTCAAACTGTGAAAAAATATGTCTGTGTTGTTATTGTCACATGCTCAATCATTCCTTTTGAACAACCTGTGCTGGTGCAGAGAGAATCAATAGAGTTTTGTGCCAGCTGTCTGTCTGTCTATGTCTCTTCAATAAGTTTTAAGCCTATTGGTCTTGACCTTTTTTCTAATCAAATATTTACTCCTGACCAAGTTATTCATTCGGCACACAGTAAGTGGGGATTCCGTTTTTCGTTTTTTATGTATTCATTCAGATAGTGTCCTCAGGAAATGGAATTAAGGAGCACATAGGGGTTTTCTTCATCAGGGCTCAAGCAGGCCCCACAGGTAGAATGGGATTGTATCCAGAACCTTCATAGCTTAGAGTCAGACACCCTAACCACACCAGACAATCCTACCCCAGAAAAATTGTTTGTTATTTCACCATCTTTGCGTACTCTACACATTATCACCATCATTATCACCATTATCATCACCATTATCCCCTGTTATGCTCTAAATTCAGCCGTCGTGATACTCTACTGCTTTTGCTGATCTACCTTGTGTCGTCCAACACAGAGTCAGTTTAAGGGTGAAGGGAGGTCGTGTGAGGTCAGGAAACATATTTGATGCTACATATTTGATTCCAATTCCTAAACTTAATGGGTTGTATAGCCACTATGAAGAAACTAGCTCCCCTGCTGTAATAAACTAAATAATAATAATGTAATAAAATATGAATCGCTATATATATATATATATATATAAGTAGCAATATACTTATATAATTTCTGCAGCGAGGTGTTTGCCGTCGTCAAGAGCTGATAGCAATGACTGGCTTGAAGCGGATGTGAGGGAGACAGCTGTGCTTATGTAAATATTACAGCAGATCTGCTGGTGTAACCCTCATCTATAATGCAACGCCCATGGAATCTCCATTCTAAGTTTCATCTCTTCTCCCTTTAAAGAGCAGCAAAGCATATTTCAATCACGTTGAGACAAGGTATTAAAATAAACTAAGCTGTAATCAGCCAACACATTGGAAAATATACGTTTCGATTAAAAAACAGACACACAAACACACGTCTACACACACACTCTATCGACCTCTCTCTGTCGCTCACACACTCACAAACACAGACTCAGACACATATACACACTCTTTTTTGTTTTTTTCCTCTCAGACATATGCACACACAAACATGGAAAGATGCGCAGGCCAACACAGACACAGACAAACACTCTCTTAACCAATCTCTCAAACACACACACACACACAATCAGGCACCACACACAAAGCTGGTTGAATAGAAAGAAAGTTGATTCATTTCTCCATTCCCTAGAAAAAGACCTGGTAACGCTTTATATTAAGGTCCTTGTATTAAGACTTAGTTAATATGTAATAAGACCTTATTATATGCTTATTAACATTAATTTGTGTTAATAAGACTAGCAATGAGTGTTAATAATAACATAATAAACATGTTTATTGTGAGATTATAAGACTTTTATAAGCACGTATAAATTAACTATTTATTGATTGCTTATGTCTTATGAGTTTCTTATTATCTTATCTTATATCGGTAGCACTTTATAATAAGGTGCCATAATAAATAGTAAACTAGTCATCACCTAACCCTTTGTTAATATTTGTTAATTGTTACTAAAACATCTATTTGGCACAAGTTATTCGTTTTTTCATCAATAATTAAATATTAGTTGTTTGCATAACCCTAACCCAACCCTAACACATGACCCTAACCCTAACCCTAAAGGTACGGCCACACTGAACGCGTTACGCTCATTAGGGGCGTTGAAAATCTGCATTTTTGCATAGGGAACCATTGGTTTAGGCGTGTAGATGCGTTACATGCGCTAAAGCAGCGCGTTAGGTGCGCTTGATGCGTTTTACGCACCTAAATAACGCGCCCAACGCACCAACGCGCCCAACGCACCAACAAGTTAAAGAAAATTGACTTTTGATGCGCCAACGCGTGAGGCTTAGCCGCGTTAGCCAATCAGCGTTGAGCTTGACCCGATGACACTGGCAGAGAGACGGAGGACACACAGAAGCAGAAAGAACATGGACGACCAAGTCATCGATTCAGTGTGTGCTGAAACGATGAGGAGGTGGTGAAACTCACCCAGCTGTGAGCGCCTACGGAGGATGTCATGCACTGGAGTTTAGATTCTCTGCTCGAGCTGACCCGCGGGCCGGGTCGGGCCGATATTTCCCACCACTATCCTCGGGCCGGGCCTTTGATCGAGCGTTTGTGTTTTTTTTTTAAATCATTACTTTATTGGCCTAATCTGAGGAGAAATCTATGCCATAAACAGAAATATTATAGGCCTTTATTACACGGGTGTTCTCAATGCCCTGGAAAGCTCCTTTCACTCACATGGGTAGTAGTCCGGTAACTTGTCGTTACGTTAGCGATTGGATATGGCAGATCCAGAGTGGTATCATGGGCAGATCCAATCATTTTAAACTTCAACAGACACCCTCCTTCAAGTTAACGTTAGTCAATTGAGTGGGTCCAGACTCTCTGTGCAAATTAAATTAAGCATGAGAGTCTGGTAGGACCAGGCTATCTTGTTACTCTATAAAGAAACACAAATAACATTGACCACAATAGCCAGTTAGCAGACAGGCTACAATAAGCCTTATGCCGACATGGATTCATGACAGAACTGTTAGAAAAAGATACGTTTGTTTACCTAGTTTCACATAAAAAAGCATAAGCCAAACGTCAGCTCAAATGCAGCATGTCAAAAACTCTGAAAAAAATGAATGTAAGCCAAAAAAGTTTGCTAGCAAACAGCTAGCTAGCGAGAACCAGCTCCCGGTACTATAGCATTACATTCTTAAACTTACAAGAGAGTCATCCTCCAGTTCGGACCTCTTCCTCTTATCCATGTTTTCTGTGCCTTTTCCTGTCTTTTGTCTGTCGGTTGTTGGTCTTGGGGGCTCGTGTTGACAATTCCGACATTTTCTCCAAACGTTCGTCAAACACTTATAATATATAAGTGATATATAAGTATATATAATATATAAGTATATGCGTCAAGCCATCATCCACTTGCATAAACTGAACTTCCGGTTCAAAATGACCTTCAAAATAAAAGCCTTCAATATATTATGTTAGGCACAAAACAGATAAAACTCGCTCAATATGTGCAGACTTATTAACTTTAATAAGCATTGTTCCCGCTTTAGATCCCGTACGTGCAAAATGCATAA
>NC_044067.1:19939600-19942100 GCF_902167405.1 Gadus morhua | reverse complement strand
AATGATTAATACACTCTAGTTTGTAAGTGATCTAGTTTTACAATATATATGATCTTATAAATTATTAGTATTGATGTATAACTGGTCATTCCTTGCTAACTAATGGGGAAAAATACATGCTTTATAAATGCTGAATTCACTATTTGCAAATTTTTTATTAATACTTCAAAGTTGCAGTTATTCTGCAGTGCAAGTGCTACGGTACATTTTGACAAAACTGAGACTTGCAAGAAAGCGAGGGCTCTCCCCCCACCCATTTCAAGGTTCCTTCAAACCTTTCCCCACAGTCAGCAATCAAACATTTCACTAAGCAATTACGTGTAGGCCTAAGTGTAACACAATGAAATATAACATTATTGGCTAACAATCTCTTCCACACACAAACTGTAAACCGCCAATGCTTTTCAAGAAAACGGGCCGAGGCAGCAAAACCATGCACAGCTAGCTTTCATTAAAGAGGAGGGGTGTGCTGTGGGGGAGTTCAAAGACCCAAAAACCACCCAAACAAGTTGTTGAAGCCCTGTGAAGCGTGTGACATGCAATATGGGACTATTAGTTTGACTTTGTTGACACAGAGTCATCAGTGGTTTCCCTTTGCGC
Source organism: Gadus morhua (assembly GCF_902167405.1). Lineage (NCBI taxonomy): Eukaryota > Metazoa > Chordata > Actinopteri > Gadiformes > Gadidae > Gadus > Gadus morhua. The sequence continues at coordinate 19,941,500 of NC_044067.1, read as the reverse complement.
GGAAATGTTTGTGTCTATGTTTTATGTAGTGGTGGATGTGTTTACTGTATGCTGATGTCTGTGGATGATAAAGTGAGTCACTTATGTTGAGATCATTCTGCAACAGAGGGGGGAATGAAGGTTTCATGCTCATGTTGAATATCATGTAATAGTATAGGCCATTGTAACTAAGACAATAGACTCCATACTGGTCAGTGGACACGGTGTGTGTTACAAGAATGATCTGTCTTTACAATAACGCTTATCTTGCTGTCCGGGGGCATTTTTCCATTGAATAAAAAAAAGGCTGCATTCAAAGAAAGGGAAAATGTAGGGCTTAATTTAATTGTTTAGAGAAAAATGGGCAAAACGTTTTGGTAACTCTTCCTTTTACAGTCCCCTAAATACTAGATATTTACCTGGTTAATATATGGTAAAAATTGTATATTATTGGGTAATTAGTACTGGTAATAAGAAGGTAAATACAGAGGAGCTACAGCTGCAGTACTAAGAAAAACCTCCACTATTACCCATCAACTCAACTAAGTACCGTGTAGTTGTAACTGTTTTAGGATGGTAATTACTCAGATATAATTGTGTACTTCCCAGGAAAGTAGGCAACCAATTCTTAGAAACAACTCTTCTATTAGGCTACCCATCAATTCAAGTTACAATTGTAGTTATCCAAGGTTTATGTTGGTAACAGCCCAGGTTTAATTATGTAGTATCTACAAATTAACATAGTACTTTCCAATAAATGACTATTTCTTATTTAGTTATTGTTCATAGCTACACCCATTTATAAAAGGTTTATTCGATTTACCTCAGAAACTACTGAATTGTTTTAATTAAGTGGAAAAATTACAGCAGAACCATCTATGTTCTGCAATGTTACTAAGTAAAACATGTCAATTTACCCAGTAAGCAAGCTGAAACTGTACTGTAAAAGGTAGCCTTATTTTTTTCCATGGTATTACCAGGCTCTTACCATATAAGTTGTCAGGTTGTTCCCTTTCCCATGCAATCAACACAAACTTGTACCATATATGTTCTGGAACGTTACTAAGTAAAACATGATAATTTACCCCGTAAGTAAGCTGAAACTGTACTGTAAAAGGAAGCCTTGTTTGTTTCCATGGTATTACCAGGCCCTTACCATATAATTTGTAACTGGTTATTCCCTTTTCCATGCAATCAACACAAACTTGTACCATATATGTTTTGCAACGTTACTAAGTAAAACGTGACAATTTACCCTGTAAGTAAGCTGAAACAGTTTTGGCTTACTTACTGGGTAAATGTTCATGTTTTACTTTGTAACGTTTCAGAACATATATGATAAAAGTTCCAGTTAACTGCATGGACAATGGAATTATCTATTAGGCCTACAAAGGATGTGGTAAGAACATGGTAATACCATGGAAACAAACAAGGCTTTGCACCCAGTATTTAAGAAGATGTACCATGACACAAGAGGAAAACTGTTCCTGCAGAGTTACCAGAATTACCAGGTACCAAGTATTGCTGTAATTTTTCAACTTAAATCAAAACAATTCAGTAGTTTCTGAGGTAAATCGAATAAACCTTTTATAAATGGGTGTAGCTATGAACAATAACTAAATAAGTAATAGTAATTTATTGGAAAGTACTTTGTTAATTTGTAGATAGCCTACATAATTATAACTGGGCTGTTACCAACATAAACCTTGGAAACTATAATTGTAACTTGAATTGATGGGTAATAGAAGAGTTGTTTTTAATAATTGGTTGCCTACTTTCCTAGGAAGTACACAATTATATCTGAGTTATTACCATCCTAAAACATTTACAACTACACGATACTTAATTGAGTTGATGGGTATTAGTGGAGGTTTTTCTTAGTACTGCAGCTGTAGTTCCTCTGTATCTACCTTCTTATTAC
>NC_044067.1:19934600-19937100 GCF_902167405.1 Gadus morhua | reverse complement strand
GAGAGAGAGAGAGAGAGAGAGAGAGAGAGGGAGAGAGAGAGAGATGGAGGTAGAGAGAGAGATGGTCATAGAGACAAGAAAACAGTGTCTAGTGGCTCTTGATTGTGAAAATGAAAAATGATTTCTCAGTGAAAAGGATTTCACTGAGCGAGCCTGTGCCGTGCTGCGACGTGTTGTTGAACCAGCCCTTTGGTTGGCTGGTGTGAGAAATCTGTGAGAGGCGAGGGTGTGAGGGGGTCTGTTCAAGTCCAACGGCACCACTTGCAGTGTGTTCTCCAAGTTCTTTCAATGTGTAAGCTTGCAGAACAAGGAAACGAGCGATATTTCTGAGATACTTCAGAACACTCAAAGCAAGCACTTCCAATCTTCCCAAACAACGTACATAATATAGTGGACAAAATATGTTCTCCTTTTCTTTCATAAACGGTCAGAGTGACCTATTTGGGAATGTCCTTTATGAAAGAGGATATATATAGTCCGGTATCGGGCTAATTACATTTTTTTTGTGATCAACACACAATGGTAGTGTGTAACTGCCTTCCGTGAACGTTAGCACATGTGAGCGCATGGAAGAGCACACAGAATCTCGCGTGGCAGCTGGTAAACCAATTAAACCAATCCATCCAGTTGCGCCATCTATAGGCCACAGCCTCTGTTGATGATAGACTGATGATAGACTGCTGCTCATTAGCAGAAATCAAAGTAAATCCCAACCCTCATTTAACGCTTATCGGATTCAAGCTTTGGTCATAGAACTGCTGTGAAATCAATCAACCTATGACCTTTAACCTGTGGAGTGGGAAAAGAGGTGAGTGAGTGGGTGGAGGGGTGGAGGGGGTGTGGGGGGGGGGTTGTGGTCAGTTAAACCATACAGATGATGGACCCACAGGCTAAAGTCAGCCGGAGGGCTAACTAAGACACTTTCACCGTCTGCGGTTCTCAGGGGGTTAGAGGTTAAGTGATGTGTGATGGCACTTTGAATTGTTTCTGTGGGATTGAGAACACACGCTAATGCTGTGAAGGGAGCTGCACAATTTAAACGGCACTGGTGCTGCGAAGAGGTGGTTGTTGGTAAGGCTCTGGATCTTATAAACAGCTGACAGCTGAGCCGATATTGCGCTAAGCTAATGAGCTCATTTACTTTAATGAAACAAAAGAACTGAACTGGCCACTTGCTAGCAAGTACAAATAAATTGTGTTTCAATGTTTAAGCAGAAAAGATGATGTGATTATACACACACAAAAATAACCTTGCTTACACACTGACATTTCAGAGAACACTTATAATTTTAACCTAATCCCAGATGAGTCATCATCACTATCATCACACTCTCAGAAACACACACACACGGGAGTTACCTTGTTAGGGGAGAGCTGCAGATAGGGCAGAGACATGATGTATAGCACTGGCGATAAAGGGCTAATACCCTATGAATCCTTAATCACAGCCTCGGCCAGAAGGCTCCGCAGGGAGGAGAGGAGCAGATTAACAATCATTAGCCCGGTCCTCGCTGCAGAACCTGGTGCTATCTCCTCCCCTGCTGCCTGCGCCTTGGTCGGTAACCATCTCCTAGTGTGGTTACCCTTCCATTGCCTGGTAACAATCATGTGCCTGGTTAAGATGGTTATCGGTTGCCACATGGTTGTGTGCGTCTGGTTACCAGCCCGTTGCCTAATAACGATCTTGTTGCCTGGTAACCATATTTTTCACCTGCTAACAATCTTGTTGCCTGGTAACCATTTACTCACCTGGTAACCCTCTCCTAGTGTGTGACCATCCCCTCGCCTGATTAGCGTCTAGTCGGCTGGTAACAATCTCATCATCTTGTAACCACCTGATCGCCTGTTAACCATCTGGTTGCCTGGTAACCATCATCTCACTTAGTTACCATCTGGTGCCTGGTAACCATATTGTTGCCTGGTAACACATACTCACCTAGTAACCGTCTCCTCACCTAGTAACCATCTATTGGACGTCTAGTTCTGAATTCTGAATAAAACACTGTTTGTAGCCTTGTGCAACCTACTTGCATTAAATGAGCTGAGTGGCATCCCCTTTGAGTGAGCAAATGTGAGGAATTCATTAGAGTAGAAGTGTAGCAATAACGGCCTGAAACACGCCATAAAAACTCAATGAATTTACTGTACAGATTTTGATCTGGGCCATAAAAATCACACATGGCCGTATCTGAGCCTGCCAGACCGGCTGAATCAGCTTTTTCTGGGACTAGTGAGACTCCCCCAGATAGGGCTGAGGATATATGTGGGGGGTGCTTCAACTGTCTTTAGTGTGTGTATGTTGTTGGTTTTTCTAGTAGGCTCTGCTTTCCCCATTTCCTCTCGTTATCTCTCTCCCTTTATGTCCCTCTCTCTCTTTCTCCCTCCCTCTTCCTCTCTGTCTCGTTCTCCCTCCATCTCCCTCTCTCTCTCTTCTTGAGTTCAGGGCAAATGTCCTGTCTGGACTTGTAGAGCTGAACACTGACACATTGCTCTGCTTTTG
>NC_044067.1:19927100-19929600 GCF_902167405.1 Gadus morhua | reverse complement strand
CCACCGAGTTGCATTGGACAGTAAGTACGTCAATCAAACGGTCGTACTGCACTCCCCCTCCCCCGCGCCCCGCGCGCGACCCCTTCGTGCAGTACTCGTGACCTAGAGCTCGTGACCCAGAGCAAGCTCCTGTTTGTTGTTATCCTGCGGTAGCTACTGGAACTATAGTTAATCCACATTTGGACCTAGCAGTAGAAGACAATTTCCATGGCAGACAAGACGCCACCATCCCCACCACCACCACCACCACCAGCAAAGAGAAGGAAAACTCTTTTTCAGAGAGTAATTGATAATAAAAACGCTGAAAGAGAAAAACTGAAATCAAGAATAATCCTAGGCGCTGCTTTCGAACGTTGGCGGCAACTGAAGGACGAGAAGGGTCTAAAAACCGATGCTTGTGTGGCGGTTGACCTAGTTTCAAAGTTTATACCGTTTATACTCGGTAATACCGGTGTGGAGACGAGTGTATTACTCGGTGTGAAAATGTCCACACCGCGGCAACCCTAGTGAAAACCAGGACTTCCAATACAATTATATGAAACAAACATACATTTTCTAAAAATAGTAATGATATGTGACCGTTTAATGTTCATAACATCTGGTCCAACCATTGCAGCGAGAACGTATTCTCAGCAGGGGGTGCTGGGGAAAAAAAAAACTCAGCCTGCACTAGACTCGCAACTCGTTACATTGATAAAAAAAAGATGTATAGCAGCGCAGCTCAATTACACCAGTGCATGCGCGGACAGTTGAAAATCGATCGTTCACATCCAGCTGCTCACAGAACAAGTTTAGCGCACCACCGCTACCCTCACACTTTTTCATATAACCTTTTTTCAGCACAATGCATTGGACAGCAGCGAGGATGACTCGCTTTGCCACGGGCCGAAACAGTTCGGAGCGACCACAGCCAGAGCGAACACAGCGGGGCAGAGGAGTGTCAGGAATAGTCTTTGGTGTACACATCAGTACGGCCTATTTGCACTACTGTTTAGTGGCAATGCAGTGTTTTATTCGATGCCTTTTTATTTTCGTATATTATTTCAATGAATACAATTTATTTATTCATAAAAAACGGATCTGGTCTTCAAACCTTTTTTCCAAATATAGGTCGTCTTACAATGGGGTTTGTGTTTATATTCGGACCAATACGGTACAGCGGGCGCTCACATGACGTTAAGCATTTCCTGGTGCATAATGTGACGCTTCAGAACCTAAAATCCCGTTTCTCCCCGTTGACACGACAACACATAACCGGCGTTTTCAGAAATCTCCACTTTGGCCGGAGTTTTTAGAAATGATCGTTTTCTGTGATAAGACAGGGCCTCGGACAGGGGGTGTTGCAGCACCCCCAGCACTCCTACTTCCCGCGGTACTGGGTGCAACTTACAGCTGAATGTAGTGCCATGTTGTTAAACGAAAACCTACTCTAGCCTGGCTCGCTCTCGCGCATCTCTGTTCGCGCTCGTGCATGATTGCGCGTCCAGGTACTTGGAATGGGTGGAGTCAGAGTCAGCGTTGAAGGAGAGGGGGTAGGACCATTTGAGTTGTGTATTTTCAAAATCTGCTGGCGTTTCGCAAATCACCTACCCAACCTTTAATAAATATCAGTCTAAACCAGTCTCCCCTTTGCCTTCTCCCGAAATGACGCCAAATGACGCCAAACGCGTCATTTGACGTGTTTGGCGTCATTCAAAATGACGCCAAACGCACTTCGGGTGTCTTCCCTGGCATAAATCGTTATGTTATCGTTATAACATCGGGTGTGTGTAAATGCTACCCCGATAAATTGACCCGATCATACATTTTTAGCCCGATGTCAACCGAATCATCCCGACTTCCACATCGGTGGTCCATCGGCCATTAGAGGCCATTAGCGGGATGGTGTAAACGGGGCATTAGATGTATGCATTAAAGATCAAATAGAGAGAATATAGCATTCATAGTTTTAAATACAAATACATGAATTGATCAATTGGAATATCCACAATGTACATTCAACTATGGAGGCAATAATGTATTTGAATAAGCGAGGAATTCTAAATCAGTATTCCCATGAGAATGTACATTTTTCTCAACAGAAAAGTGTAACTGTGACCGCGCGCCCGGGAGGTCTCCCTTGGCTCAGAAGCGGTGTGGTAAGTCGCAGTGAGAACCGCACAGAGCGAATCCAACCGGATCCGGTGCATCTGTGTTGCAACTAGAGTGTCGAGTGATCAAAAAAAAAGACCCCGTCGAACTTCTGAGGGGGATGCAAAACCAAAACAAATGCCTGGGCTCGCGTGCGAGTGGATATCGGACAGGAAGCGGGAGATGTAAATCTGATTTGTGGTTTGCCGTGCCGCGCTGATTATTCCATTTGCGTGCGATCCAACGTTCCGATATCTGCTAGGAAAATCAAGAGGACCTCATTTTCCCGGCGTCGTGTATATCAGCGCAGCGCCGCTCGTAAAAGAAGAGCGAGAGAAGGCGCCCGGTGAAGGTCAGGTTGTCCTCGCGC
>NC_044067.1:19914600-19919600 GCF_902167405.1 Gadus morhua | reverse complement strand
CGCTTGCATGTGTGTGCATGTGTGTGTGTATGTGTGCGCGCTTGTGTGTGTGTCTAATGATATTCCACACCAGTTCCAATCCAGCGCCCCATTCTCTTTTTTCCCCTCCTCTCTTTCTTTGCTTTCCAGGGAGCCGAGCCCCGTCTTTCATCTTAAGAAACCTCGCCTTTTAACCCCCGCCCTCCTCCCCCTGCACCCTCCCTCACCCCCAGTGCCCCACCCCCTTTCCAGACACACCCCAAACTCCCCCCCCCCCCCACCCCAGACTGGGCTCCCTTCTTCCATTCCTATCGTCCCGCAACATAGCAACAACAAGGAAGCACAAAAACAGCAGACTCCTTTTCACTAAGGAGCCCCGTGCACCCTGACAGGGGGCGGGGGTGGGTCTGGTAGGATGGGGGTGGGGGCGGGGGTGGGTCTGGTAGGATGGGGGTGGGGGCGGGGGTGGGTCTGGTAGGATGGGGGTGGGGGCGGGGTTGGGCAGTTGGGCCATGGACTGGAAAAGTTGACCAGCCAGGTTTGTGACTCACTCTGTGATAAATGAATGACTGATTAACGGTAATGCGATTTTAAAAACCCACCAAAAAGAAGGAACACAACCCGCCTGCAATTTTCCTCCATTAAATATTCCTCAATCCTGCTTATTCCTCGAGTAATATCAGCCCACCGCTTTCCATTTAACTACCCTTAAGAGGTTTATGATGCCATTAAAAACCACACCGCTTCTTCTACAATCTCCCCACCCTACACTAAACACCTCAAAAAACAACCAAGCACACGCATGCCTAATGTGTGTGTTTGTGTTGACGTGTAGAAGGCCAGCACTGAACAGAGTTTCACCCAATCCTCCAACCTGAAAAACATTATCTTTAAGCATACGAGCCCAGTCCCAGTGCATCCCATTGGAACCAGATGTCCCCGCTGGAGGGGACTGACGACCTGTGTCCCCAATGATGTTGTTTTTGGTTATCTTTGTATTCAGGTCTCGGTCACAAAAGCGTGCAGAAACGTGGAAAATAAAAGAGTACACCCCTGAAGTCCAGGTTCTGATCTCCTCGCGAAGCTGGATCCTTTCCAGATGGGGAGAGAGACACGGGCAGCCTGAGGGGGGGTCCACAGTCTCTGAGATGACTTCAGTTAAAGACCTCCAGCCGTACAGTAAGGAGCGTGCATAGACCCCGGCCTTCATCCTGGATCAAAAAGCGCCGGCCTTTGGCCCTGGGTGCGGCTCTCAAACGAGAAACAGCTTTACTTGTGTCGCGAAACGAAGACATTCAGGGTCCGTGACCTTCTCTTGCGTCCTCCGACCCCTCACATCTAGAAACCCACCCCAGAGGAATGGCGCTAGGTTTCCTGTACGGAGACACTGCCGACCACCACCGCCCTCTCCTCCCCTGCTTCCACACTCCCACAAACTGGCGACATTCTCCTTTACCCTCTCTCTCCTATCCCCTCTGCTAAGCCCCATATTCCCCGTCCCGAGCCCGACCCCTCTCTTTTTATATGTCTCCATCATTACTTCTCTCTGCATTCCCAAGTTCCCCCCATTCTCTCTGGTCCCTGTTCACCTTCTCCCCCTGCCCCCCAATTCCCGTATCTCTCAATGCATCTCTCCTCGGTTCCCTCACTCTCTGATTCCTCCTCTCTATCCCAGTCCCTCTTCCCTCCCAATTCCCTCTCTCTCCCTGGGATTGGTGGAGGATGATTCCCCCTGTAGCATGGAGCTAGAAATAGCTCACCCTGCAGCTAATTTGTTCCAATCCACCAAGGGTGTGGGTACGATGGTGTGCAGGGAGTTTCAATTTATTTATTTTTTTCCCAATTGACACGTTTCTAAAGGGCAAATGTACAGTCCCTCTTCCCTCTGCAAGCTCTGTGTCGACAACTCACTTTACACAGATCTCAACAAGTTATAGCTCCATTTTTGTGAGCCGCTTGACATTTAACTGACAGTATTTAAAATAACTGATGAGTTGATCTTGACTACAAAAAGGGAAGCGCAAGGTTTTAATCCTGCTTCCAGAACGGCATGCGTGAAGCGGGATAGACTAGCTTTTGTGTTCACTCTTCTAAGATTATAATGTACAAATTAAAACCAAAAAAAATTGAACAAATCTTTCCATCCCTCTATGTTTTCAACAAGACACCCATACACCACCCATACACCAGCCATCCATCCTTCATCCAGCCATCTATCTCTGCCAGTATGTGGGAGCCGCAGGTTGTTTATCTGGGTCTGGGTGGTGGCTAGAGATATGTGGCAGCAGATCGTTTTGCAGTGGCAGGGAGAGGGAGTCTGGCCTCACAATAGAGGCCTCTGTTTGAGAGAAAGCCCTTATCAGTCTCATGTCTTGCAGCATCAACTTACTCTTATGCGCCGCGCTGCCACTCGTGAAAACGATCCACTTTACACTCCAAACCACACACACAATCGCACACACACACACACACACACACACACACACACACACACACACACACACACACACTCATACATACATACACACAAACACACACACACACACAGACACACACACACAAAGACTTACGTCTGCCGAAGAACATTTTTGCGTTTGTAAAAACAAACTCACATATACATGTGAGTTTGTGTGTGTGGGTGTGTGTGTGTGTGTGTGCCCTTGCGTGTGTGTGTGTGTGTTTATAAAGACCTAAAATCTGTTCCGAGCAGAGGCGTTGACCCTAGTCTCTCAGGTTCCCAGAAGGAGACTGGTTGACTATGAAGGCTGAAGCCTCCCTCCCTCAGGCTAAACTCCATCTCGCTGTAATGCAGCCAGCAGAGCTCATGGCTGGCCCCGGCTACCTGGCAGCAGCACCCGCCTGGCTGTCCATGCCTCGGTAGAACTCCTTGGGCTCCACAAAAGTGTAAAGTAGGCGTTTAAAAAAACCTGTCACGTGCAGGATAGCACACGCGGGGACGCGGCCGCGGCGGAGACCCAAATACCGGCACATATGCAGCGCCGCACAGGTGTGATGGCCCGGGATCCGACAGTGACAGATGGCGCGATAAGCCAGCAGAGCCGCGGGTCATCTGGGAGATCCATATGGTCACGCTGAGTGGAACAATGCATCCTGTCTGAGGTGTCCCCGCCTGCGCACGTTTATACCCACCCACGCAGAAAGCGCGGAGTCGGCGATCCAGACGCACACACCGCATCACCGGCGTGCTCAGGGAGCCTCGGGTTGGTTGCTGGTATGGATGGGAAAGTATGTACCCTTGTTACACCCTTCTTCGTCCACGTCTGAATCTGGATTTGAGCATTTTATGATCTTATGTTATGAGTGAGGGTGGGTGTGTGTGTGAGTGTGAGTGTGTGTGTGTGTGTGTGTGTGTGTGTGTGTGTGTGTGTGTGTGTGTGTGTGTGTGTGTGTGTGTGTGTGTGTGTGTGTGTGTGTGTGTGTGTGTGTGTGTGTGTGTGTGTGTGTGTGCGTGTGACGTGTCTATTTGTGTGGGCCCAGCAGGAGACTTCCTGTGTTTCAGTCGGGGCCTGGCTTCAGTATCCATGATTAAATACGCTCGCATTTATTCAAAGTGTTGAAGACAACAACAATAACTGCAGCAGTGGAAAACGTGAGGAGAGCAGGGTTTAGGAGGAGAGAGGAGGGCCAAGGCGGGGAGGAACAGGGAGGGGTGGGGAGCGAATCAGAGACGCACTGAGGGGAGAGGAGAAGAGAGGAGAGGGGAGGAGACGACAGGATAGGTGAGACAAGGAGGGGGAGGAGAGTAGAGAGAAAGGGATAGACAAGGAGAATAGAGGAGAGGAGAGAGGAAGGGATAGACAAGGAGAATAGAGGAGAGGAGAGAGGAAGGGATAGACAAGGAGAATAGAGATGAGGGGAAGGAGAATAGAGAAGGAGACTGGGATGTGAAAAGGCTAAGGAGGGAAGAGAAAGCTCTAAGTTTCCAGATATTCACAGGGGTTATGTTTTATGAAGCCAGGTCGCTGCAGGAGCTGTGGTTGTGGAGTGTGGCCCAGGGGTGGGCCGAGAAGCAGCTCTCTTGGACCCTGAGAAGCTAAATGAGCGCGGCAGCTCGTTAACAAGATGTTAACGGTGTTATTACAACACGGGGCACACATGCTAAAGCCATACGCACACTCCAAACTGCAGTCCTTAGAAAGAGTAAAGGGTGACTTGGAGTAAAGGCTTGGGCAGGGCCTGTGAGATGAGAGGTGAATGTTGCAGAGGGCATGTAGGCTATGCGCCTATAACATCCAACATAGGCTTTGTGTATTTTATTTGCTTGAAGCTTATCTTCCACAATTGACTTTTTTGAATTGTTTAATGCTGCCTCTGAGCATGGTATTTGTATTGTGTGGTTAAGCTGTGCTCTGCTTTATTCAAATGCCAAATTATTCACCCAAAAGAGAGTATATACTTTCGGGGTAAATAAATACGTTGATGACCATAATGTAAAGTTTGTGCACGTACCTGAGTGCTTGTTAATGTGTGTGCGTATGTGTGTGTGTGCATCTGTATGTGTCGGTGTACATTTGTGGGTGTTCATTGTTGAAGCAATTGAGAAAATGGGCATTTAATTGTTCTTGCCGCGAGCACATAGTTTGACAGGCATAAACATATTTCTTTGTCTGCCAAAGATAAGGCTTCCATTAGTTTCACAATAAAAGCCACACATTTTGACAAAAAACAGTTCGGAATCAAGCTTGACTTCTGCCTACTTTTAATAGGAACGTTTTTGCTTTTTGTTGGCCGTTTTTGTTAGTTTTTGGGGACACGAAACGAACAAAACCAATGGACAGTTGCATTGTGATGTGGCATGTTCCTATCTTAAATCTTCTCAATCTTCCCCATCAGTGATCAGCGGCACTGATAACTGATGCGCTCAGTTTCCAGTGATGCGTGACTGTGTCTGTTGTAGTTCATAATGGAATAGAGCGTTAGACAAACACAAACACACACACACACACACACACACACACACACACACACACACACACACACACTCACACACACACACACAC
>NC_044067.1:19854600-19909600 GCF_902167405.1 Gadus morhua | reverse complement strand
GGCACACAGCATCATTGGGAGAGGTAATTCATCCCCCACCCCCCCTCCCTTCACTTTGCTGTCAAAGTACATCATTGGGCCAAATATTTGTTCATCTCATTGTTCCGCCATATTATGCAATCGTCTGTCGCCCTGGATGTGATTATCGTCGCCATCCAAGCTTTATTAGCAGGTGTGTGTGTGTATGTGTATGTGTGTGTGTGTTTGTGTATGTGTGTGTGTGTGTGTGTGTGTGTGTGTGTGTGTGTGTGTGTGTGTGTGTGTGTGCGTGTGTGTGTGTGTGTCTGTGTGTGTGTGTGTGTGTGTGTGTGTGTGTGCGTGTGTGTGTGTGTGTCTGTGTGTCTGTGTGAGTGTGTGTAGGGGAGCGTGTGTGTGCATGTGTGAGTGTATGTGTGTGTGCGTGTGTGCGCGCGTTTATGTGTGTGTGTGTGTGTGTGTGTGTGTGTGTGTGTATGTGTGTGTGCGTGTGTGCACGCGTTTATGTGTGTGTGTGTGTGTGTGTGTGTGTGTGTGTGTGTGTGTGTGTGTGTGTATCCTCATCATCAGCCAATCACACGGATCAGTGGCGACGAGTCGGTGGTAGCATTATGAAAAGGAAAGCCGTCTTTTGTTTTCTCTTCACTCCTCCTCCCCTCATCGTCATCATCACCGCCGCCACGCCAACCCGCCAACGAGACATCCGGTCCGCGCGTCCAAAAGAAACGCAACTAAATTATCCATTTATATTTATGTATGCAAAGCCCCGCTCCATTCACACTATTAAAAACAATGCAAATGAAATGGACTCACCTTGTTAATTTATCTCTCGCCATAACCCCAGATAGTGCATCTGGGGGGCTTAAGGCCTCCGTCATGGGTCAGTGATTGGCAGGAAATAAAAAGCAAAGCGAGGTGATAATACTGATGGAGGTGTAGAGGGCTGAGCTCTGGCAGGCTGGCAGTGGGAGGCGGCTGGCAGGCCTGAATGAAACTGAAACACGGTTGGAAATACGATGCTGAGCGAAGGGGGAATTTTGCTCCATAATGCTGGGGAAGGGTGTTTTAGGACAGCAGTGGTAACATTCCTACCAACAGAAATGTAATACCGGAGGAGACTCACAAGTGAAGCTTAATCGTTTGGAATAGGTGGAAGAAGAGGTGTTAGACCATGTTGAGCCCAATCCGGTTCAACTAAGTCCTGAATCTGAAGAAGTCAAACCTCATGGTCTTACTCCAGGTTTATGGGAAGATGTGCATACCATTCATCTTGATTAGTGTTATAACCAACAGTGCCAACAACTTTCATGAATAGGAGAACGTAACTGATCACAGAAATAACAGACGACAGTCTTTGTGAGACACTAGACATTATATTGAAGGCAGCAAATGATAAAACATGAGGAAAAAGTGGTAGCTAGAAACGCCATTTGAAGATTAGAATTAATCCCAGAGTGCCACTAAATGCCAGTTCAAACATGAATGAGAGCAGAGGGAATAGAAAAGCAAGGATATGACTGAACATGTGAAATTAAAGTTGCTATAATTAATTCTAATTTCCCATATTCAGTACTAAACCTTTTTTTGTAATGTAAGGCTCAGTGATCTCGTCTGTCCAGAACATAATTTTACTTTTTTGCTCATTTAAATTTTGACAATTAAGGATGCTGTGTCAATGATGATATTTCACAGAGATAGGATGAGATCTATGAAAAATCAAGGGGGCAGAATGTGTGTCTGTATGTGTGTGTTTGTGTGTGTGTGTGTGTGTGTGTGTGTGTGTGTGTGTGTGTGTGTGTGTGTGTGTGTGTGTGTGTGTGTGTGTGTGTGTGTGTGTGTGTGTGTGTGTGTGTGTGTGTGTGTGTGTGTGATTTTGTGTGTGTTTGTATTTTTGTGTGGATGAGTTATTGCTAGACCAGCAGCAGAGCTTAGCATAATTTAAAGAATATTTTGGCTTCAAAAACAAAGGAAAGCCACCAGATGTGCCTTTGGGTCCCTTATTGTGCAGCGGGGGTGCTTCTAATGATGTCGACGTGAGTGGTTCAAAGAAACTCTATTCCCATGACAACCGGGTGACAGACAGCTCTGGGTATGGCCAGGACAGCAGGGGCTGGGGGGGGGGTCTGCTGTGCTGATGCACCTGGTGATCTGGGCTTTGATTGATCAGACTTGACTTTGACACTGCCATGGATGTTTGGTAATTAGTCATAATTATTGAGGTACGATAGGGCCTTGGACTACCAGGGCACCTTGGCTAGGTGCCAAACACCTTCGCTATTACACACTAGTCATTAGCCAAACAACTGGACCATTACACATCCTGCCAGAGTCTTTAATGCATTCGAGCTAGACATTAGCCACACCTTTTAAGGAGGATCTAATTGCTAGCTTCAAATCTCATTATGAGAATTACTTTTATGTTCCAAGTCTTACCTTGAAATTGTTAGAAAAAAAACATGCATACACAGGCACTCAAGCACGCCCACACTTGCTAAACACAAGCATATGTCAGCAGTTTGTTCTGGAGAAGAATTTAAATGTCTTACAAAAAGGAATCTTTCAGTTGAACAAATATTTACCTGTGAAACATGAGAACTTTAATATATTTCCTTGTATAATGGAATATAATGGAATATATTCAAACGTACGCTATTTCAGGGATTTTAGGCCTATAGAAGTTGTAGAAAGATACTGTGAGTGCATCTTTTCTAGCATGAAAACCAAAATCCCTTTCAAACATCTTTGTCAAAGTAATGCCGTCACTTTTCAATTACCGAAGACATGGGGGTGTTTTCACCTCCAGAGTTTCAATGTGTCAGGATAGCTAATTATAGTTTATCAATTGTAACAGACAATGATTAGAAGGTATAGGAACGGCAGCTAAGCGCTGAATCACAACACTGGAGAAACGAGGAGAAAAAAATAATGAAAGCAGCCAGAACACAGATGAAACACTGTCTACCCAGTAGAAGTAGAAAATCACGATCAAAAAAGGTATTCTGTTCATTATACCTCTACAACCACTGAGGAACAACTTCACTCTGATTCTGACAACAGTCTACAGTCTTGCTTCTATCGATTAATCAATGCTTGTGCAACTTGAATTCCTTCCACATTCTTGTAATATCAACCAGTCCAATGACTGTTAAACCTACATTCCCAGTGACTAATCCACCTATTCTTTTCAATCCAAGAAACCGGGTGGAGCTGGCTGGGGCAAAACCTGCTCCAGAGAAAAGCTCCAGGGATCCGGTGACCTCAGCTGGGTTGTACGTCAAGCATAGGTTTGGTTTCAGGATGACAAAAAGGTGTGGACAACTTTTAAAAGCTCAACACCCTGGTCAATGTTACAACGGAGGCACACAACATTACTACATTTTAATTGAATTTCAAGATATTTATTTGAATAGCCTATAGGAGTATATAAATTGACGTCATACATCTATTCCAGTCATTATACATTCTTACAAAATGAATGTATATAAACATTTTTACCTATTAAAAATGTTATTGCATATAAATAGTTCCCTCAGAAAATGCTGAAACTAAACAAAAATATGTCTATAAAATGTTCCCATATGGCAATTGTACACACCGCAGAATGTATTTGTTGTGTGTGGACGATTGAAAAACCCAATGAAGTGTGTAACCCTGGGACCACAACAAAGGAGATAAGACCATCTCTGTTGTTTTCCCAGGCTGACTAAGATGATGAATAACACCCACAAGGCCAAACCCAGGAGAGGTATCTGTTCTCCTCCGCTTGAATCATAGACCTGGAATTGTGAGATTCCGTCAGGATTATGTTATTGTATTCTACGTTGCTAATTCATCCGAAGGCTTATTTGGATAAAGTGCTTTTGTGTTTCAGAAACTGGGATGGTCACATGATACATGTGTCCATGATTAGGTGAATCACCTTCTGGACTTTCCTACCTGATACGCCCACAGTTGAGCCCTGTCTGCCTGCAGATGTTACTCAGGAAACGGACGCAGAGCTAGCTTGATGTATACATCCCGAATCATATGTGTATACATTTGGGAGAGCCACAAGGGCATACAATGATGCATACAAGAATGAACGCACAAAAAACATTTGATTTAATTATTCTACGCTGATGAAAAAAAAAAATACTAGGACTGTTTAGTGTCTTCCCTTTATCTCCTTGGTTCTCTTTGGGTAGAATCTGTATTCAGAGCTGAATTCTGTACACTCTATTCAGAGTCAGTTTACCCCAGTCAAACAACCCCCCAGCAACTGGCCCCTGACGTTTATCTTCCACAGACCAAGTCGCAGGAGGGGTTTCACAGAAGGAGGCCCCTGGGAGCATGCACCCACTGGCTCCTCTCCTGGTTCATAATAGGAGGGAAAGACAGAGTGGCAGGGTTTGCTTAGGAAGTCCTTAACCATGCCATGTCATACTCTCCATGTGACAAACTGCCTGTTGAATAGTGTTAGTGAGAGGGATAGAGAGGGAGAGAGAGAGAGAGAGAGAGAGAGAGAGAGAGAGAGAGAGAGAGAGAGAGAGAGAGAGAGAGAGAGAGAGAGAGAGAGAGAGAGAGGGCGAAAGATAAAGAGACATGGGAAGAGAATGATAAAAAGAGGGAGCAAGAGAAAGAGGGAGCTAGAATGTGAGGAGTAAAAAGAGGGAGTGAGATGGAGAAAGTGAGAAAGAAAGGGAGAAAGTGAAGGAGCAAGAGTGGGAAAACATTAAACATCCGCAAAGCTTCATTGCCTCTCAGCAGCCCTCTGCAATCCCTGGCATGAAAGCGGGGGAGATAAAACAGAAATGTTAAATAGAAAAACATTTGAATGTCCATGCACGCACACACACACGCACACACACAGACACACACACACACACACACACACACACACACACACACACACACACACACACACACACACACACACACACACACACACACACACACACACACACACACACACACTTAGACCACCAGCACACCCTTCTCCCCTCCTCATCAAAGTGGGGAGTTATGGAGATGGAAGAAGTTGCAGATGGGGGACCATTTTGTTTGGTCCTCTGCTTCTAAGGCAAGTTAATGAATTCATCAATTTTGCTGTGTTTATATTTTAATAAACAATAAGGGAAAGCCGCCACAGTTGAATGATGATTTGATTGGTAACTATTGCCTCATAAACAGAGCATCTTCAGTGAGTCCAGTTATTTTGTACATTTGAGTCATAAAATAGCATTTAGCTTTCATATTATAACGGCTCCAGAAATTGGAAGAAATTAAAGCAATAGTTTTATGTACACCAGAAGGAACAGACATTTACTGTATGCTACAGATTGGTAAAATTTGTGTTTTAATCTATCGCGTATTTTGTTGGAGTCCTGCATTTTTGTCGATGAACGTGATGTTGGTTACTTACACCACATTGATGTTATTTTCTGGAGCAGTTAAGTCAAAATAACAGGGCAGGAGGAAAATGGCCAACATGTTTAACCTCTTTGCGAACTTGGAGTTCTGAGGTTCAAATTGGTTCTATAATGCTATGGGAAACCTTGGCTTATATTTTTGGGATGCTGTATAGGCCTAACTATCCTTATAGGTTTGCAGAAGATTGTTTAAGATAATTGAAAGACAACACATTGAAGCTAAGCTAATACCAGATAAAAACGAAACAACTGAATTTGTGTATTTAGCCCTTTTTTTATATACTCAAAGCTCTTTACAGGCCGCATTTGAATGGAATCTGATGCTTTGTGCTAATGCTAAACCCTTGAGTGAACAAAAACACATGAAAAAGCAGAAAGCTTGAGCTGAGACGGCAAAGGAATCCTTTCTCGACCATGAAGCAGACACATATTAACATGAAACATTTTCTATAGCAATAACATTTATTGTCCATCTCCATTCTGTAGAGCACACTCTTTACATCTACATAACACATTGTATCTATAGATTTAACAAGAGGCCTTTTTTCAGCAACATGTCTTCTGTTAGGCACTTTCCGGACCCAACAGCCACAAGAACATTTAAAGCCCCACCCAGAAAGGGTTCAGGATGGTACCTGCTGTGAGGCAGCCGTGCTTAACCAGTTAAACATGTAGCCCACAAGGCTTAGTATGCCTTCTCCCCAATTCTAAGCATAGTGGCTAATCAAACCATGGGCGCCAACCCACTAGTTGTTATTGAGAAGCCTAAATTGCACATTAAAACAACATTGCTTGACTCACTGCTGGTTGGCACACAAGCATTACCTTTTCCATAGAGCAAGCTTCACCCCACTGAGACATAATGGCTGCCTTTGCATTGCGTCACCCATTCAGTTTTACCGCCACATGATCATCACCTCCACACCACAACCTCCCTGCTTCCAGATGCTCTATTGACCATCCCAATCCCCAATTCATTTTATTTTATGGATTCTTTTTTGAATACATGAAAGTATGCCATTTGAATGACCATTACATTTTCAGTGCATAGGCACATTGTTAGCCTGGGTTAATCAAATTTCTACTAGTTCATACTGGATCAGTTTTTTTAACTGTTTTCCTTATATTACACAATTTGTTAAATATTTTCTAATTTAACTTGCTCTAAATTCTATAGGCTACAATTATTTGTATTGACCTTAAAGGCTTTACTTAGCATATAAGGTAAATATATTTTCATTAGGGGAGTGCTGTATGCAGCGCTCAACTATTGTTCTTAAGTATTATTCTTTCTTTCTTTCTATATTATTCTCTACAAACTTTGAGACCTATCGCCTTCCTCGATTTTTCACCTTGAGACTCCATTCCAATTTTAAAATGTTCAGATTAGCTTGGAATCTGATTTTTATATATATATATTTTTTTTATACTTTCTAAGATATTCTACTTTTAAAACACTATTTTTTAGAGCGCAGCCGTCCGCCCATTCTCTGACACTTACTAGGCCTACTTCAGCCTTCGTAACTTGGTCAATTTTGTATCGTTGAACTTCGTTCAAAGGTTTAACAAATCGAAGCACTTGTATCTTCAATGATCTGAATTTCGATTACCTTTATACTTTTTTCATAATCGCAGTTTAAGTTCCATATCGGCTTCGTTTTCATTTGGTCTCATTGATTTACGCTGAGTTAAGAGCGTGAGGACATGCAGGCAGTGTTGCCAGATTGGGCAGTTTTTCCCGCTCAATTGGACTATTTTTTAAGATGTTCAGGCAGCGTTGCCCAATTGGGCTTTTTTTCCCGCCCAATTGGAATACTTTTAATCACGTTAGGCTGGAAAAATTAGCATTAGGCGAGTACATACAATTTCGGCTGGTTTTAAAAAAACTGGCGGGATTATTATAATTCTTTCTCCAAAAATCAGTCATTACCATACCTTTCATAAAGCATATCGTTTGTGCACCTTTAGCTGCTACTAATACTACTACTACTTCAGCTGCTACTACTACTACCATTACTACTACTACTACTAGTACCACTACTACTACTTCAGCTGCTACTACTACTACCATTACTACCACTACTACTAGTACCACTACTACTACTTCAGCTACTATTTCAGCTACTACTACTACTTCAGCTAATACTACAAGGCTACTACTAATACTACTACTACTACCATTATTACTACTATTACTAGTACAGCTAGTACCACTACTATTACTATCTTCCAGCTTTCACAGTATTACAGTTTAACTTCTAGTTTTTGTAACAATGTATTTCAGCACTTTGCTTCTCATATGCAATTCAGCATCAGTCAGTTTTCAATTTCAGCTTCCGGGTTGTTTAGCAGTGCACTGCAATACATTTGAACTTTCAGATTTTTCAGCAGTGCAGGGCAATACATTTGACCTTTCAGATTCTTCAATTCAATTCCATTTAAATTTCTGCATTTTTAGATATGCTTTGCACTTTTCATTCAGCTGTCACTTTCAGCAGGAAATGCATTTTCTAGTTATGAATAATTATGAAAATACTTGTATTGTAATAATTGTAATATTATGAATTCTGAGAAACGTGCTTTCCTGGAAATATGCATACATATGCACACTATATTAAATATATTTATACATAAGGAATACTATTTTAAGACAAAGAAACATAAACAGACAGCACGTCCATAGGAAAAACATTTTATTGAAAAACATTTTCAGTTCGTAACAGACTGGTGGAATGTGTGTCATTTTCCTCACTTTTCATTTTCTTTTAATTTTTTGAATGTTGAAACCACTTTTTCACGGTCGGCCATCTTATACTGCAAGGGGTCGGGGGAGGGGCTACGGCCACCCGGTTACCATGACGAACAAAAGAAAACTAGGGGTTGACAAACAAACAACGCAATCATAATACTGTGTTACTCACAAACTGGACAAAGTTCAAATCATTAAAAAAAAACAAAAAAAAACGAATTCAATAAATATTTATGGTACACACTTATGGCACAAATATGCAGCAGTCGGTTTGGCAACTTTCCTCTCATTTTTTAAAAACCAAATTACCATGGAAACAGTGCAAAAGGGGAGGGAGTGGGAGGACACAGGCTTTTCAACGAGCGCTA
Source organism: Gadus morhua (assembly GCF_902167405.1). Lineage (NCBI taxonomy): Eukaryota > Metazoa > Chordata > Actinopteri > Gadiformes > Gadidae > Gadus > Gadus morhua. The sequence continues at coordinate 19,901,099 of NC_044067.1, read as the reverse complement.
GCTAAAATACATAGCAAAAAATTCAAATTTTATACAAAACATCTTACTTTAAGAGTTTATAAAAAAATGGTTTTATTGGGTTCTGGTCAATATTTACACAAGCTATTTACCAAAAAAGTAGTATGCTCTGTTTTACTGAAGTGTGTTCCATTTTTTCTGCGTTTTTCTTTTTCATTTAATTTCCTAAAAAGGTGAATAAGGCTATTGTAACAACCCAGGATCCATATACAATACAAACATTAATGTATTTACAGATTCTTACCTACAGAAGTACGGTGCAAAATTACTGAGTCAGGTGACCAAGGGTTGACCATACGAGCAAGGCATTTTACATTAGCCTGAGGTACTTCTCCTAGCCTGGTAACCGATACTCCTCCAACATGATTTTGTCATTTCATAAATGGCTGAGATATTTCCCGCCCGGTAAATATCGGAGGAGTGCCAGCAGAATATCAACTAGGAAAAGTACCCCAGATTCAAAGAAACTAATAAGATTGTCATTTTCTGCCGCAGTCAGACAGCAACTAAACAGCCATTTCGTTTGTGGTTTGTACTGTATATATATTTGTTCACCTTTTTCTTTAAACATCTGTCCAGGTGTGATACATCTTTATATGTTTTTATTTTTCACAGTTTACCTTTGTACTACGGCACATAGTCAGAAAAGAAATGGTTAAAGTAATACTACAAACAAAAAGAAAGAAAACCCTAACAGCAGGCTCGTGTGACGTTCTTTGCTAGTTTTGTGTCATTTTGTTGTTACATCTTTCAGTGGTTAAGAACACTTTCCATAGGTGTTTGTTTTTTTCCTCAGGACTGATTAAAAAAATAAATAAAAATTGCATATTTGCAGATTTTGTGGCCTCTTAGAGGCACAAACTTCAGACCATACAAGGCTTGGCTTTTCGGTGAAATTTGATGTTTTTTTTGTTTCAAATGGGCAAATGAGAATGTGTATGTCATGACCAGATCTATGCTTGATGGCTTGGCCTTGGTCGAGTCACAAATGTTCCCAGGCCAAAGTCAGCAACAAATATGAATGAACTGAAAATAGCTGACTACCGCTTAAAAAAACAAAAAGGACACACAGTACACACACATATGCACTCGCACGGCACATACACACGCGTGGGTACGCACAGAGAAAAAAACATGGAGGATGGTGGTGGGGGTGTAGGTGGTGCTGAGGAGGATCAAGGGCGTGTGGGTTTGGGAGTCATCCTTTTGGGAGATGCTACAGTGGGTGAGTGTGGGAGACAGGCTACTCCTGACCTTTTGTGCCCCCCCTCCCCCCTTGTGAGCTATTTTTGGGTCTGATAACTCTACTCCCTCTTTGGGGAGAATGCCCCCCCGAGGATGCTCTTCCATGTGCCCAGTTCCCAGGACTCTAGTCCCGGCCGGGATTCAACTTTGAGAAAAATATGGGACTCGTTGGGGCGAGAGATATCGAATAATCAGAAACCTAGCTTGCATAATGTGCACTTATACCATAATATATTAACATTAATTCTTCTGACTTCTTCCCCTACCTTCTGCCTGACAACACATGTGCTCTATGTGTCAATCATAAATAAATTCTGCTTTCCTTGTTTTTTTTCTCTCTCCACCTTTTCATGATTTCAATGTTGTATTTTAAATGTACATCTTTTTTTAAAAAAAAAAAAAGAAGAAAGAAAAATCAAACAATAATAATAATAATAAAGTAAATAAAATAAAAAAACGGACAATATGGAAATGCTAATGAAGATTGAGAAACAGTGACAATGTAACTAGATGTCCCTGTGCTTCTTTTTTTAGTTGAACATGAATAGGAGAGCACCGGGCCTGGAGGCACCCTTAATGCCCCCGCACCCCTGGAGGTGCAGACATTACAGTACCTAGAGCTTGTTCAGCCAGCGGCTCCGCAAGCCTCGGCTTGTCCCACTGGCGTTTCCTTCTAGTTCTTCTTCTCTCGATGCTTTAATGGCATTAAGGCAAGGTGGATTACGTATTGCCCTAATGCTTCCCCGAAAGAACAGTTTTCTAAATAGCTCAAGCTAGCCCTCGCACTAATTACGTTTCGCCTCTTAACTGTCGGGAAAACAGAGTCTCTCTTATCTCTATACCTATTCTCTCTCTCTTTTATTCGCTCTACATCTCTCTGTGGACCGATGTCAGGGTGGAGGTACAAAAAAGTTAAAAGTGCTGCTCTATTAGATAATAAGAAAGACCTCCACCCTTCCCAGAAGCGACCTGGTTCCCAGACCTGAGTCCGCAGAAGGATGACGTAGCGCACGGCCTGTCTCCCTGGTGAGACGGCGAAAAATAAAGATCGCCATTCCTCCGCTCCCCTTCCCGCACTATCGATACTCCGGGCACATCGGCCTTAATATTTGGGTAATTTTTTTTTTTGTCAATGACACCGACACATACAATATGAGTTCCAATAATACCATACCACTGAAGGAAAAGAAATACTATCTCCACTTTTACTATACCAGGGAATTAAAAGCAGATATGGCCAAAAATAAGAACAGTTAATGTTGACTTTACAAAAAAACAATATTTCCACTCGATGAAAACCTTCAAGTAACATCTGAAACAAAAGCATGTTGTCCGTCAAATGTTAAATGCAGTTGGGAGGGGGGATGGACTGGGAAGGATGATTGTTGTCCATGATAGAACACAATAGAACAGTTCACAATGACAGAAACAGCAGGCGTGTCCTCTGTGTGATGGGTATGAGTGTGTCAATGTGTCTGTTGGGGACGGGGAGCAGGGTGGATGAAAGAGGGCAAAGGGTGACCTCTGCGAGTCGGTCAGGAAAGTTCCAGAGAGGATCGTTCCGATCACTGCTCCCAGCTTTCTACTTCCTTCCGGTTAATCCACAGAGTCTTTCTGGCTTGTAACGGCAATAGGGGTGGACGTGGGAACGTGGGGGAATAGAGGTGCTAGGCGGCCATTTTGTGCCATGAGTTCATGCTCGGCCCCTGTCTTCTCTTTGACCTCTTTCGGTTCCGTCTGTCTCTCTCTGTTTGAGTCTCTTTAATTTAGTTATTCAAGTGGACGTTTCCCTCAGGGTTCAAGGCCCAGACACGCCGAGGAGGCCAGAAGCCTAGGCCTCGTCTTCCATCTCTTCTCCCCCACGTTTACATCCATGCATCCGTAGGTCCAGCTCATCTCAAAATAATACAACAAAAGATAAAACGCACACATGCGGATGCATCTGTATGTCCGTCTGCTTGGGCATTCCATTCCATTTTGTAGAGCAATCAAACTCCAGAAAGCAGCTTCCTTCTCCATCCTCCGTCCTTCTCCATCCATCCACAGCACCATTTTTCTAATACCAAGGTCCAACCCGAGCCATTGCAGAATTTCTCACAATTGGAGGGGGGAGAGGAAAATCAACAGGCAGCAAAAAGCGAGTCCATAGTGAAAAACAAACGTTGTCAGACAACAGGAGGGGTTGGCGGAGAGATTGAGAGGGCGGGACAGAGCGAGAGAGACAGAGAGAGGGCTTGAGAGGGAGAGAGGACTAGAGAGACAGAGAGAGAGAGAGAGAGAGAGAGAGAGAGGGAGAGAGAGAGAGAGAGAGAGAGAGAGAGAGAGAGAGAGAGCGTGATCCTTTAACAGGTGTCCTGGCCTGGCCATGGCAGACCACTCCCACTCCCCACTCACCTCCAAACAAGAACCACAACGACAAACTAATCCCCCACCCCCTCCCTTCTCCCGTAACCACTCCATAACTCTGCCAGGGAAAGTTTCTCCAAAGGGTGTCTCTTTAACCGCCGTTAAAGCTCAAACTTTGTAGTAAATGTTGGCGGGGCTCTGGGGAGGCATCTCCTGGACGATGTAGACGGGGTGGCCATAGTCCCCGCTCACCTTCTCGTAGTGCGGGCAGAACACGCTGTCGGCAGTCCTGAGCGGGATGATGATGTCGCTGGGCTCCGAGCCGTTGTTGTTGCCGCCGCCCCTCTTTGGCGTGGCCAGCGTGCTGAGCGAGAGCGTGGCCGCGTGCTGCGGTGAGTGCTTGCGATGCCGCCGCCGGTACTTGAGCAGCAGCAGCACCAGCATGATGATGATGATGATGAAGATCACGCCGCCCGAGGCGATGCCGGCGAACAGTGCCAACTCGGAGCCGATCACGCTGGACGTCTTGCTGTCGCCGCTTCCGCCGCCGCTGCCGCCGCCGACGTTCCCGCCGCCGCCCTCCCGGGGAGCCACACCTGAGAGAGAGAGAGAGAGAGGTTACCTACTGATGCAAAGACACACACACAGCCTTCTACAGAGGTTTAAAATGAGAATCGCCCGGTTCTTTCAACAGCCTTATAATCCTATACACCCACAGCATTTTGGGGGTTTTGCAAAAACTTGCAGATACCATGCTTTGCTTGGAACACACACACAGAAACCAACTGAACACCTATGTTCGGCAGTCTGAAGGAGCGAGAGAGAGAGAGAGGGAGAGAGAGAGAGAGAGAGAGAGAGAGAGAGAGAGAGAGAGAGAGATTTGATACAAGGGGGCCCTGCTTCCACCACTAGGCTTTTACATAAAGGTCACATTCGATTGGTTGCTATTCAAATTCAGCTGGTCGTGGCTGCACCCTTGAAACTAGGTCAGAGCACAGCCTGATACAAGATACAGATAGCGGCCTGGGTGGTGGTAGTGGGTAGAGTTGAAGAAACAGCACTTAAATTAATTGCTTAAAAAAACACAGCTTGCTTCCTTTTCTAACAAACAGTTGGTGGCGTCGGATGAAAAAGTAGAGACGGAGAGACAGAGAAATCCGATATCATCGCGAGGCATGAATTATGAAACCCAAGCTGTGCTCTGACTCCCAGCGATGGCCTTCCTGGTGCTCATCCAACACCCAAGGGCAGCCCTGTCTCTCTCTCTCTCTATCTCTCTCTGTCTCTCCCCCAGGACATGAGCTCCTTCTCTGGGTACGACCACTCTGTCTCCCTGTCCTGTCCCGACCTCTCTCCTCTCCCTGCAACCTCCACTCCCTCCCCCTCTGAACCCCACCCAACCCGCCCACAGGGGACGATAAAAGTGCTGAGTGAGGCGAGGATAGGAGAGGAGGGAGGGAGGGAGGGAGGGAGGGAGGGAGGGAGGGAGGGAGGGAGGGAGGGAGGGAGGGAGGGAAGGTACAATGGAGTATGGCAGCGAGCCCAAAACAGGGACCCGTCCTTTGTTTTACAAGAGGATTAAGCTGCCTCAGACTCTCTGACGAAACACTCAGACGTCCCCGTATGCTGCCACCTCCCTGAGCTGGGAGGCAGGGTGGGGAGGAGGAGGGGAGGAGATGGAGAAGGTAGCAGGGTGGTAGTGGTGGTGGTGGATGCGGAGGAGAGCTATGCCAGCATGGAGGTTTACCTCTGAGTGCTGGCAGCCCGTCGTGGGACGATGTCAGAAGGGTTTAGGGTGAGACGGGGAGGGGGGGAAGACATGGCTGTTGAAGCCATGCCCTTTCAGAATCAGGACAGGGCGTCCGCTATATAGGACAGCTTGTTTTTCTCTGGATGTGGATGTTGTTGTTGTTTTTTTTTAGAACTGTGCCCTTCCTAAGAAGACAGTTTGCAGCGGAAATTGTAGGTCTTATTTCTGCTCTGACAGGGTTTATTTGTAAGTCCTCTACAGCAGAGCTGATAAGGGCGAGCGGGTGTGGGAGAGGGAGGGGGAGAGAGAGAGAGAGAGAAAGAGAGGGAGAGAGAGGGGGAGGAAGAGAGAGAGCAGGAGAGAGAAAGACAGAGAGAATAGAAATGGGAGGAGGCTCTATCTCTCTCAGTCCACCACAGCTTCTACAGATCCCTATCAGTTTTATGTGCCATGGTCAGCTAATGAATCTCTGACCCCTCCCACACACAAACACACACGGACACACACACACACACACACACACACACACACACACACACACACACACACACACACACACACACACACACACACACACACACACACACATACACACGTTTTACTTCATGCACATTCTCCCATTGCTATCCTCTTGGTGCTGCTATCTGTCTGTCGGCCCAAATGCCACATTGGGTGGATAAATCCAACATTCAATTAAAGGGCTGGCAGCGATGGGCCATAAAGTGGAGTGGTCTCTTACCTGGCTTTTCCAGCACTTCGTTATTTGGTCTGTAGGGTTCATTGATGTCGGGGTTCTTCGGGGGGTAGGGCAGCCTGGTTGGGGTGCCTTTGGGCGAGAGAGTATCTGAGGGTTCTGCAAGACAAACAGTAAACACGCAGGTTAAGGACTGTATTGATTTAGAACGCACTCTGAGACATTCTGTTTAATAAAGAAAACAACTTCATTTTATGTATGTCAACACAAGTTAAGTGAGGACTCAAATTATCACAGCCCTCCGCTTCCCCCTTGAGAGTAGTAAAACTGAAATCTAATAAACAAAATGTTGACTCATGCTAGAAGCAGACTCATTCTTCCACACTGTTCTTGGTCTGCGGCTAACACTGGACTGCTCACCGCTTTCTTGTTGATTTTATGTTTGGGTCACAGCCCTTTAGGCTAAAGAACTATGAACTAATACTTTTTGGTTTGAGTTCAAAATATGTTCTTTGATTTTTGTCACATTTCCTCTGTCCTTGAACAGACCCGGGCTGATTAATGCCCTGACCTTCAGAGCATTCGGCATCACTGAGCGTGTGCGACGACCTCTGGAAATGGTGGTGTCGAGTGGCAGACGACCTCATGATTTATGAATAATCATGGCCATTAATTAAGGACAAGGGCTGGATGCTGTTTCCTCACAGAAAGTCAGCTGTGTGCATGTGTGTGTGTGTGAGTCTGCTGCGGGTTTCTATTCCACTTTGGATGTGCAGCAGATACGAAGAAAAACATCTGGAGAATCCATCGATGTGTACAAATATATGTATGCCTGCGTTTACTTGTATGACTATGTCAGCCACAGGCGTATATATTTAAACACAAACTCACTTGTGTGGAAGAACGGGCCACCACGTGCGTGTTGTGACGCATCCCTTCATGTTGTATGTGTGTGTGGTGAATGCGTGCGTGCATGCGTTTGCTTCTGCATGTGGTGTTCATCTATCGTAAGCTTGCATGCGCAGATGGCCTGGCTCAGAAGGCTTGTGTGTGTGTGTATGTGTGTGATTGTTTGTATGTGTGTGTTGGGAATGCAAGTGTTTGCTTCGATGCGCTAGCCTTCCGCTAGATTTGATCTGTTGGCCCCTGTCCGCCCCAGGTGTCATGGAGATGATGGGCGCTTTTAGGAGCGTAATCCCTCCTCTCATGGCCTTATTAGGACTTGCTCCTCTCCAGCTCCTCATCCCCCATTGACACAAAGGAGGAGGTGCCCGCTACAGAGCTACAGAGATTAGCCTGGAAGAACATAATAACTAAACAACTGGACCAAAGTACTCACGTTGCCCCACTTTCATGACTATCTTCATAGACTTGGTCTTGCACACTCCCCCCTCCTGGTTATCGATGCCGTCCATGGTGGTGTTGGACGTAGCTGTGGGTAGGAGCAGAACAACGGGTTAGCCACTAACCACTAGTTGGTGGACATTAGCAGTTAGCATGTTAGCGGGTCCCAAGGGAAAATGTGAGTACATGAGACACGGTACACCTGTCCTTCATCTTAAGTCACTCGACATCAGCAGAGTGTATTTCACATCTACAAAAGCTAATTAGCTTGAGTAATTATGTACTGTAATATCCCTAACTGGGCTGATGGGACCCGGTGGACTGGGCAGTTAAGAATAAAGGAGGTGGACAGAGAGAGAGAGAGAAACAGAGAAAGAGAGATAGAGAGAGAGAGAGAGAGAGAGAGAGAGAGAGAGAGAGAGAGAGAGAGAGAGAGAGAGAGAGAGAGAGAGAGAGAGAGAGAGAGAGAGAGAGAGAGAGAGAGAGAATATTGGTCCATGTGTCGGCGTCCATTTTGGCAGGCCACTGGTAATTCTACGGAGGCTTATCTCACATTAGCGCTAATGACACTCCAGACGGTTATTAAAGAACACACTCTTGGATTTCAAAGGCCATGAAACATTCATGTGGACAAACACCCAAGGACAAGAAGAAGGGGAGGGAGAAAATGAACTAAAAAGATAAATAAAACCAGAGAAGAAAAAAAGAGCGAGACATGAGGGCACTTTCCTCCTGAAACAGCAGCTTGAAGAGGAGGTTACCAGAAGGTGGTAATAAACATTTCAGCAGGTCTTTAATAAAAAAAAACTTTAAAGGATCTAAGTAAGCAGTTAAATAAGCATTGGAGAGGGAGGTCGTGTGGAGCTAAACGCTATGTTTAAGGTGGCAGATGTTAGTTGAGGAAGACCCACATAAGTCTCAAGGACACTACAACCAAACATTTTATAATTTTTTTACTATTCAGGCAAAACCGTTATCTAATCTAAAGTGCCATACGGTTGAATCACACATAGGTTGTTAAAGAGATAGGGATAGCAATCCCGCTCAAGGATGCTTACAGTTCAAACTGAGAGCATGTTTAAACCTATTATTCCCAAAACTCGGCTTTAGAATAGTACTTTGCAGCTCAGAACAGGACTAGCTAACCGCAGACGGACATTTTGAAAAGCTGAGTGGGAACCATGCTTTCTCCCTGGTTACGCCTGCCTCGTTCATCCCTTCACTGCCCCTGCTGGCGGCGGCTTCAACAGCAGGCGCTAGACGCCACGGTCTATAGACAAGGAGTGAATGGAGTCAGCAGTAGCGGTTGACGTGGGGGGGGGGGCAGGAGTAGTGCATGTGTGTGAGAGAGGGAGTGTGTGTGTGTGTGTGTGGGGGGGGGGGGGGGGGGCTGTGGTCTATCAGGTCAGTAACACAGAGGCTAACGAGTTGCCAGAGCTTAGCGGCTTGGCTTGCCGCCAACGTGCAGTGGCCCACATTCACTGGGAGACTGGCCCTCCAATATCCCCCCTGCATTCCCCCCACCTTCCCATCCCCCCTCCCCCCTCCTCCCTTCCCCTCCCAGTGCCCGACCCCCTCCCCCTGCTCTCAGTGTCTACCTTACCCCCTCATCCATTTGCAAAGAGAGGCAGGCGCTAGGCTTCCTTCACCCCACGAGTGCCTTCCCAACCGACCACCCCCCGTCTCCCCCCCCCCCCCGACCCCCATCCACTCTCTCCAAACCCTCACCCATCATTCCCCCCCACCCCCCCCAACTCCTGCCCGCCACCCAGAAAGATTTTCATCAACTCCTTGCCAAATCCCAAAGGAAGGCAAAATAAAACGACTAATTTAATAAATAAAGTAAAGCAGTGAGTTGCTCCGGGGCTGCCTCCGTCTAATAATAAAACCGACCAGGCTGAGAAGTAAACAAAGACAACAAAAATATATTCTCAAAGACCCATCAGTCCCTCTCTCCTCTCTGCCTTTCTCTCTTCTAGTACAACTTCTTAACGTTTCCTTTCATTTCTACAAGTCTGTCTGAACAGTCTTGACACAAGGAGCATGTGCCTGAGCCCCGTGCATTCAAACACACACACACACACACACACACACACACACACACACACACACACACACACACACACACACACACACACACACACACACACATACACACCTCTATTCTACTGACCTATGGCTTTCTAGTGTGGGACTGAAGGCATATTACAGACAAATCACCTTAAAGGCTTGTTGTTTTGTGTTTGTGCGTGTGTGTGTGTGTCTATGTGCTATTAAACCTGTTCGCTACACAGGCAGGAATTCCCCAATCCTGCGCCATAGCGAGATGATTGGTTGTCTTATGTGCTGCTGGTTGCTATGTGTGACGATCATTATAACTATAAAAACATCCTGTGTTTGCGTTGGACACTGGATATAAGAGGGTGTGTGTGACAGGGTTTGTGTGTTTGGCAACAGAAGCATTAGGGCGTAGAATGTTTGAGTTCCAAAGTCTGAACTGGTGAACTGAACAGAAGGTATGTGTCAGTCAACCCTCTCTCTGTCTCTCTCTGTCACTCTTCCATCCCTTGTTCCGTTTGACCAATAAAACCAATGAACACATAAACACCATCCAAACTACCTCATCAATTTGGTTGAAACCACCCCAACAAAGTGCAAAAACGACTTGTAGAGAGTTGGCTGAGGTGTTTAAATGAAACCAAATATAAAAAAAAATATCGTAAGTAATTAGATCTGCAGATCTTTCTACAGTCTTTGTCGACTTTAAGAGAAACACAAACCTGTGTATACGCACACACACAAACACACAGTTAGGCAAAGGCAAATCTGTCATCCTGCCAAGCTTGCATTCGAACAGAATGTAATAGTTGACTCAGGCTGACTGTCTAGGCTAGGCTATGCTAGGCTGCCAAACCCAATGGCTAGAGAGGGCTAGGCATGCTTAGGCTAAAGCTAACCAGTAGCGGCTCATCCCTCATTCTGGGGGGAAGGGTGCAAGGGTCTAACATGGCTCACGAGCCCCTCACAAATGGGCTTAGCATCCAACTACTGCTAGCTCTATAGCCACTACAGGCCCCAGATAAGACATACAGGGAGGGGGGGGGGAGAGAGAGCTATAGAGAGAGAGAGAGATGAACATTCTGACATAAAGGGAGAAAACATGGTTTGAGATTAATCCAGCAGTCCCAGAGGGAGAGGGAGCGAGAGAGCAACAGATCAAAGGAGAGAGAAAGGGCGAGAGAGCGAAAGGAGAGAGAGAGAGAGAGAGAGAGAGAGAGAGAGAGAGAGAGAGAGAGAGAGAGAGAGAGAGAGAGAGAGAGAGAGAGAGAGCAAGGTAGTAGAGTATCTTATTTATGGCTGTGTTAAAGTTGGTAACTGTTGTTCCAATAAAAAAAATATTGGACTTGGGGTCTATTATTCTCTGCATGTCCACACTGTGTTGTAACTGGATGGTCTCAAATCAGCCTGAGGAGTACTGTGAAGTGGAAATGATCTTATGGCCGCGTCAACACACACCTAGCAAACACACACTAACAATTTGTTTAGGCAGGAGTATATAAAAGGATTCCCTCATTCACAAACCTTTTGGCACCTTGTGTGTGTGTGTGTGTGTGTGTGTGTGTGTGTGTGTGTGTGTGTGTGTGTGTGTGTGTGTGTGTGTGTGTGTGTGTGTGTGTGTGTGTGTGTGTGTGTGTGTGTGTGTGTGTGTGTGTGTGTGCGTGCGCGAGACACTCTGCTCTTCAGACCGATCACCGGTGTAAGACATCAAGGCCTCTTCTTCTCTCAAACAAACATTACTTTTCTCCCTCAAACACACACCCTTGGCTCTATATGCATCACAAAGTCATTTCCCACTATCACCTTCCCTCAAACCCCCCTCCCCCAACCCCCCACCCCTGCCCCCAATCTACTCCACTTAAATTATACAACTGTTATCTAATTAAGACCTCCCTCCCTCCAAAGCACACACACACACACACACACACACACACACACACACACACACACACACACACACACACACACACATACACACACACACACACACACACACACACACACACACACACACACACACACACACATACACACACACAAACACACACACACACACCTCCCTTCGACCAATCTGGTGAGAGCAGAGCGAGGCAGACGCTCAGACCAACACAAGGACTGCAGGCTCTAAACTCAATTTCCTCCCTCGGCTACTAATACACAATGATCAATGATCAACCGCAGGCCACATTCAACTTCCACCCCCTCCTCCCCCTCCCTCCCCCTCCCTCCCCCTCCCTCCTTTTCGACCTCCTCCTCCATCCTCCTCCCTCCTCCTCCCCCTCCCGCCTCCTCCGCTCCAGGACGGCGAGACAGAGACGGAGGATAGAGATGTACAGAAACACCATGACAGAGCGACCGTCATCGGGCGCACTGGCAGGGCCTGTTATGAAAAGAGCCGTTGCCATGGCGCCGGTGGTGGAGCGCTGGCCAGGGCACGTCAGCGGACCCCACGTCTTAATCACCTCTGACAAGGGGGACCCCCGTGACCCCCCCCCCCCCCCCCCCCCCCCCCCCCCCCCCTCCCCAACGCCCCCTCTCTGGTGCAGACTCTGGTGAAGCTGGGATATAGCCTCAAATACCCAAACACCTGGTAATCACTAGCCTTGAAACACCCACACACACACACACACACACACAAACACACAGTCGCTCTATTAACACACACACATGCACACACACAGATAGCGCCACACACCAGCATAGACGTCCATGGTCTGTATCTACTTAATTTGGCTGAATGAAGTTAATGTGCGTATATCAAACATCTTCATGTCCTTAGGAAATAATTGGCTCCCAGCTTTTGCAGTGGTTTGTTCCTTTGAGCATAACTTGACAAACGCACCATGACACTCTCGCACAGAAAGCCCCAAAGAACGACAATGAATTATAGCAGCACAGCGGCACTGTCATCGTTGAGTTTAATCTTTAAAAGCACACATCTGAAAGCACAGTGGTGGTTAGAGATCTTTTTTTATTTTGTACTACATTGTTTTATTTGAACTTCTCAAATTCATGACATTAAGAAACTGGAGGGGGCCTGGGCTCTCTTTGGAGAAAATAATGATTCAGATTGTAATGGAATTTCCCTGACCATGTCTCATTGTTACTTCAAATCCAATTCTTTATGTACTTCTGATCCTGTTACCTCTTTCCCTCTCCATCATTCTCTCCATAGTGCCCTCTTTCTCTATCCCTTGCCTCAATATTCTTATCTCTCTTTAGCTCTCTTACTCCCTGTTCTGTGCATCTGTCTCTCCCTTATGCCTCTCTCTCTCTCTCTCTCTCTCTATCTCTCTCTCTCTCTCTCTGTCTCTCTCTCTGGCTTTCTCTCTCGCTCTCTCTCTCTCACTCTCTCCTCATCCTCCCCCCGCGCCCCCCTCCAAGCCTTCATCTTTAGGTCTCTTACTCTTGCTCATTATGCTCTCCCCCTTTCTCTCTGTGTTCTCTCGTTCCCTATTTAGATCGCTTTCGCTCTACTGCACTCTGTCTCTCTCCCTCTCCCCTGTGACTCTCACTCTATTGCACCCTCTATGTGTGCATGTGTGTGTCTCTCTCTTCCTGTGGGTCTCTCTCTCTCGCCCAATCCTCTCTCTCTCTCTCTTTCAGCCGTGTGTGTGTGTGTGTGTGTGTGTGTGTGTGTGTGTGTGTGTGTGTGTGTGTGTGTGTGTGTGTGTGTGTGTGTTTCACTCTCCCAGCCTGTGTCTACGTCTCTCGGCCTCTCCCTCTCTCTCTCTCTCTCTCTTTCTCTCTCTCTTCGGATCATGTAAACTTTCAGCTCACTAGGTTCCCTGCTGCAGGCCATGCTGCCTCCAACAATAACATCAACTGGAGCAGGGTGAAGCTGCTACCACTGAAAAGGTCTGCGCACGTGCGTGTGGGCACTCAGACGTACATGCCCACACATTGGTACGCACACATGCAACAGCCACCAGATGTGGTCAGGCAAATATTCAAATATAAAACACACACACTGAAACATGTAGCTATAGCCATCGCCATGCAAATTATCTAGGGACCAGCAGGGACACTGCATGAAAGGAAAAAAAGCAGATCAGAGTTTCATTCAACGACGAGAACCAAAAATGGATTCCAATGGGGCTCCATCGTCAGTCTACTCCCCACAGTTGGGAGGAGATAGTCAAATCATTAGTTTGAATTCAGGCCTGAGGGAGGGAGGGTGTGAGGGAGGGTTTGGTACATGCCCCCTGTCTCATCTAAATTCTAGCCTTGGCACAACACTTAACATAAGGCAGCACTAATCCAATTGGTTGAGATAGGGATCCGTTCCATTGATGTGTGGCCTCCACCATTATAAGTGGAATTGGCGGATTAAACAGTGGATAATTAATTAACGTATCGAGTGCTCCCTCCAAAAAAACGCTAATGAATCCCCCTGGTGAACTTTCCCGAAGCGCCGAGCTTTCTTCAAAAAGTATAGAGGCATTCACAGACTCTCACGCACACACGCACACACACACACACACACACACACACACACACACACACACACACACACACACACACACACACACACACACACTGAGTCATCCAGATGCAGTTCACTGGCACCCACACACAGAAAAACAAACCCTAAACTCTACAACTCTCCCACAGTCGACGTACAAACACATACTTATTTACGTTGTAAATAAAACAACAACGAAGCGCGTTGTTATTCTATTCTGCACACACACTGTTTTGTGACCATTGAAGGAGGACACACATTTGCGCACTACAGCGCATACTAAACAGACAGCAAACCAATCATAATAAAGCACACAAAATCCAGTCACCCTCAGACAAACGTGTCTCTTATTTGGCCATCTCCCCTCCCAAACTCAGGCCTTTAATAATTCCACAGGCCTGCTCTCCCACAATGCACTAGGCTGTTTCGAACTGCAGGAGGGGGTGGAGGTGGGAGGCGGGAGGGGGGAGAAGGGGGGGGACTGAAAAAAAGCTAACAAGGGGTAATTAACAGTTAATGCAACGCACTGAGGGGGAAGAAGTATTGTTGCTCTCTCTCTCCCTTGCTCTATCTCTCTATCTTCCTTACTGCACTTTAGGCTAGGAATTAGCATTATGGGTAAGAGAGGAAAAGAGGGGTGGGTTATAACAGACGAGGGCTGGAGGGCTGGAGGGGTGGGGTAGGGTTGGTGGGTGGTGGGGTGGGGGGGAGGGGGGGGGAAGTAGATGAATTTGCCAGAGAGGCAGAATTGGATTCGTTCACTGCCCTCCCATCACCCCATCACCCCACCACCACTATAATGTTTCACATTTTACCTTTTTATTTATTTATTTTTCAAGTCCCTTCTTCTACTCCAACATGCTGAGGGAGGGGCTTTATCGACAGGGGCAAGGGGGGAGAGTGGGGGAGGGTGGAGGGGGAAAAGGCGTCTCAGTTCCACCTCAGAGCTCCCATTCGCCAGGGCATTAACGTGCATTAGAGAGAGTATAGAAGCGCCTTAGTCAGGAAGGAGTCACTTGTGTATTAATGCATGGCAGCAGCCTAGTGGCCTAGTCCCCAGGAGGCAGAGTACAGGTGGATGTTCTCTGTGCCACAAACCAACAGGACACATCCGCCCTGGGCCAAAGAGCACAACGGCCTTCCTTCCTCTGTCTGGGTGTAAGCGTGGATGTGTGTACGTGCAGAAAATATGTGTAGGCATTTACCGTACACCTCAACACCAGTCCGACCTTATCCTGCTGTGATATGTATGTGCTTGTGTGTTTGTGCCTGTGTGTGTGTGTGTGTGTGTTTGTGTGTGTGTGTGTGTGTGTGTGTGTGTGTGTGTGTGTGTGTGTGTGTGTGTGTGTGTGTGTGTGTGTGTGTGTGTGTGTGTGTGTGTGTGTGTGTGTGGGTGACTGAGTGACCTGAGCTGTCTTTGTTGCTAGAGTTCTCTATTAACCTGTGTTCGCCCTCGTCTATGAAAGTGGCGGTCTCAGACTTGTGGTCTCTGGCAGGAGCGGACCCATTTGGCGGGTGGGGTTGGGGGGAGGGTGCGAGACCGGGGGGTCTCTCCCTGGCAGGGTAAACACACCAGCACCGCCGCATCAATAATGAATGGCAAGTGGGAGAAAGGCAGGATGTAGAGGCGAGATGGTGGTGGCGGCGTTGGAAGTAAGGGTGGGGGAGGGTGGGGGGCTGCAGGGGTGTGGGTGGATGTTTGTCTCTGTGTCGCTCATCTAGCAAAAGCTGTTGCTGCCCCCCCCCACCCCTATCCAGCCTCAAAACCCACACTCAAGCCATATCTTATAGTACTGTTTGTTCAGCTTGCATGTGAGTGTGTGTGTGTGTGTATCTGTGTTTCTATGTGTGTGTGTGTGTGTGTGTGTGTGTATGTTTGTGTGTCTATATGTGTGTGTGTGTGTGTGTGTGTGTGTGTGTGTGTGTGTGTGTGTGTGTGTGTGTGTGTGTGTGTGTGTGTGTGTGTGTGTGTGTGTGTGTGTGTGTGTGTGTGTGTGTCTGTGTGTGGGTTTGGTTGTTTTTTTCAACAAGGTTGAATAAGACGTTGACTTGAATGGAAATGTATCCATGTAAAAGTGTATGTGCTTGTGTTTCAATGTGCTGACATTTTTCAGGTTCTTACCCATAGTGCAGATAGCAGTTGATATTTCTGCATGTGTGCGTGTGTGTGTGTGTGTGTGTGTGTGCGTGTGTGTGTGTGTGTGTGTGTGTGTGTGTGTGTGTGTGTGTGTGTGTGCGTGTGCGTGTGTGTCGGTTTGTGTGTGTGTGTGGGTGTGTGTCTGTGTGTGTAAGTGTGCAAGTGTGCATGTGTGCCTGTGTGAGTGTGCCTATGAGCTTGACCTAATGCATTTAGTCAATGTTTGTGTGTGTATGTGTGTGTGTGTGTGTGGGGGGGGGGGGGGGGGGGGGGGGGGGGGGAGGTGTGTGTCAGTGTGTGCATTTGAGCCTGACCTAATGGAGTTATCCTTTGTGCATGTTTGTGTACACATGCATCTGTGAGTGTGCCTGAGCTAATGTACCTAGGCCGCTGTGTCTGCCCTGAAGTGTGTGTTTGCATGCATCACTGGCTCTGGAGCGGTTTTGACTACCGCAGTCGTGACATAGTAACAGCAGTTAATGTGCCACATTCAGGAAATTACATCCCAATTTGCATTGTGACACAGCAGGCAAATGCTTACCAAATTGAGTTATGCTAGGAACCAAGAGAATCATCACACTTAACCTGTCAAGCCCGGCTAACAAAATGGTCGGCACATGTTTTTTTTGCTGTGTCACCTAGTTGTGAAGAACTGGAGACCATTTGAATTTTCACTTGCAGTTTTCATTACGTCAGCACAGATGCAGTGGGCAGACGCTGCCGTCCAAGGCTGTAGAAGACCACAGCGATGCTATCATACAGGGGGGTGATTGTGGTGCACGCAAGGGGCATCCATCACGCATGGTCATTATGTGAGATCGGTTGTAGGCAAACGAGAACCTTGGTAAGCACTCCCAGGGGGGCAACACGTTTCCTTTGCCTCTCGTCCCCTTTCTCTCCACAATGCTCTGTCCCCTTCACCATGTCGTTTTCTTGCTGTCCTCTTTCCCTCTTTCTTCCCCATCTTGTAATCCCATGCTCCCTCTCTCTCCCTCTTGCCTCCACTCAGTCAGAAATATGGCCGTCCCCTTCTGTGACAGCTCACAGATGGCTTTGGCACAGTCCCCCAGATGGTGCTTTCTGCTGCCCCCCCTCCCACCTTCACCCTCCTCTTCTTCCTCCCTCACCCCCCCCCCCCCCCCCCCCCCCCCACTAGTCAGAGACACACAGATGGTTCAGTCCACCTCCCATGTTTCAAACCACGGAGGGACATCATCAGTAGGCGCCCCTAAAATCACATCTTCCTCCGAAGACAATAACCAGTGCATCATCGTTCATGGAGAGCACAAGCTGTGATTGGAGGGAGAATGGCATCCCTTGGCATTTGATTGGATGAGATGAGTGTGTGACTGGGAAGTCTATGAGCAGCTTAGCAAGTCCCTGAGCTCTGAGTCCCTAAGCCATGGACACTTGAGATCTGCAGCCTGTTGTTCGAAGAACGACACACAACAAAAAGAGAAGGAGTTTTCATCAACTGTGACCACTATGGAGGCGGATCGGAGCGCAACAAGCTCAGTGCTGGAAGTGAAAGAATCCAAATGGGAGATGAGGGTTCAAAGAGAACTCTATGTACGGCACAACAGCCGCACTGCCTACAACAACTTCTGGAGCAGAAAGAAAGGCAATCACAAAGAAACCCAATAAAGGCTCCATCTCTGCTTCATTATTTTGTGGATGATTTTGGTTCCCCGTATGAAAAGAAACATGCTAACACAACAATCTCGGGTGCACTGACCGAGAGGTACTGGGTTTGATACCCAAACGGACACAAGTCTACCGGTGCACATTGTCCCCTTTGGACACAAGCATCTGCTGAATGGCAACGCAGTGAACACGATGATGAGGGTCGGCATTAGCGCGTCATTAGTGTGTGAACTTACAGATGATGTAGTAGTCCTTGCCACGGAAGAACTCCAGGCCCCAGAGGTTGGGGCTGAACTCCTGGAACTTGAGGGTGAACTTGACGTCCTGGTCAGGCTTGACGCAGTTTAGCAGTGGCGTGTCGGCCTTGGTGATGGTGCAGCTCTCCAGCTGCTCCCGGGGAACCATGTACACCTTGTAGTACTCCACCCCGTCACTGGGGCCACCGTCCACGCGCGGGCACACGATGTCCAGCTTGTCGCCGATCTGTGGGTACAGCACCACGCCCTGGCCCGGCACAAATCTGTTGATGTGGAGAAAAGAGAGAGACAGAGAGAAAGGGAGGAAGACAGAAGGAGATGGCAGTTAGAAATAGTCAACAGATTGCATGGTGTTCATCATTTACAGGGTTGGAAGCCTTTGAACATCCCTCACCAAAAAGGTGGAGTAGTCTCATTAATTATTGATGCGATGACTATTGATTAGGCCTATCAATTTTTGATTGTGCAGGCTGTGTGTGTGTGTTTGTGTGTATTTGTGTGTGTGTGTGTGTGTGTGTGTGTGTGTGTGTGTGTGTGTGTGTGTGTGTGTGTGTGTGTGTGTGTGTGTGTGTGTGTGTGTGTGTGTGTGTGTGTGTGTGTGCGTGTGTGCGCGCGTGCGTGCGTGCGTGCGTGCGTGCGTGCGTGCGTGCGTGCGTGCGTGCGTGGCCTCCTATCTATCTCTTTCACATCATTTGGGCCATAGCGTTGGAATGGAGAGAATAATAATCAGAAAAATAACGGAGGGAAAGGCACTTCCTATGAACGCCGGAAACACAGGAAGCACCACAATGACGGCTGGCAAAACAGGAACAGTACAACAATATAGCTTGAGCGCCGCCTACATCTTGATGATATATGTTCCCACACACAGAAAATGTCTTACTTTTCTCATGTGCACTAAATTAATGTTAAAAACCACACATGAAGGCTATTGGGTCAGAAACAGGGTGCGGTTTGATTTGGCCCCTATCTGCAAGTTTCATGGCAGTTCCATTTTTTAAGGCAATCAAGCTACACTCTCCCCCCTCTCCTCTCTCTCTCCCCCCCTCCTCTCTCTTTCCCTCTACTCTCCATTTCTCTATTTTTTATCAGAGGGACTAAGAGAGGCAGGGAGGGACCCCAGCCCACAGGGACAGCCGGGGAAGGCAGAGCTGTTTCATAATTAACATAGAGAGATAATGTAATGTTGGGCTGGGTGTGTGGGGGGGTGGTGGTGCAGAATTCAATGCATAATCAATTTCTAGAAGTACCGTCGCTGGCTGGCTGCAGAGAGGCAGCAGTCACCAATCATATATCTGGCTTCCTATCGCACTCCCTTCTGACTCTCTCTGGTGTCTGGTCTCTCCCTCCTCTCCCTTCCTTTCTCTGGCTCTGGCTCTTTCTCATCTCTCCCTCCTTCATCTCTCTCTCTCTCAACTCTCTCACTCTCTCTCTCTCGTTCTCTCTCTCTCTCTCATCTCTCTGCCTTTCTCGCTCGTCGTTTGAACTTCCAGAGGTAGTCACACACATTCCCTTTGCTCTACAAGACACACACTGTATCACACACACAGTGTACAGACACAAACACATATGCCATACACATAAATATTAACACAAAAATCACCTAGCTAGACCTATTGGAGAGACACAGTCAGTGATGGCCGTTAGTAGGCTGATGGACTGAGCAGGAGATACAGAGAATACATAGAAGAGAGAGAGAGTTAGAGAGAGAGCAGGAGAAAGAGTGAGAGAGAGAGAGAGAGAGAGAGAGAGAGAGAGAGAGAGAGAGAGAGAGAGAGAGAGAGAGAGAGAGAGAGAGAGAGAGAGAGAGAGAGAGAGAGAGAGAGAGAGAGAGAGAGAGTGTATGCCCTACTCTGCCATCTGGCAACTCAGGATCTCTCTGAGTAATGATGGGGTGAATCAAAAGAGAGGACGAGAGATAGAAAAAGTGAGTGAGTAAGAAAGAGATAAAGAGAGTGAGTGTGATACAGAGAGAGAGAAAGAGAGACAGAGACAGAGAGAGAGATGCCTCGAAAAGCCCGAAGGGCTTTGTTGATACAGGAATAGAGCTGTATGTACTGTATGCATTAAAACTTTGACATGTATGCACGTGTGTGTGTGTGGGTGTGTGTTTTACATTGCTTGTGTCTGTGTGTGTTTGTGTGTGTGTGTGTGTGTGTGTGTGTGTGTGTGTGTGTGTGTGTGTGTGTGTGTGTGTGTGTGTGTGTGTGTGTGTGTGTGTGTGTGTGTGTGTGTGTGCGTGTGTGTGTGTGTGTTTGTGTTTATCTGTGTGTTCCAATAACGACACGAGTTGAGGGGGAGAAAACGTGACTGCCACATTTTATGGAGGAATGAATTATGGATGCACACACACACACACACACACGAAAACCTGTTCAAAATGTAGGCAGCCAGGTACACACCTACCACACATGCTGTTATTGAACTGCACTTTTCAGGTGCTGGATTTTCCCTACTGGAAGGGTGACAATCGCATCAGCGCTCCGTACAACCACCTGCATGGGTAATCAGCTGTTCTAGCTTGAATGCTATCTTTGTAGGGAGTGGGCACCATGCAGTGATCAAACAAGGCTAACCCTAACGCAGCTTGCTCACTACAGGTAGACTGAACACACGCACAAAGTGACTGTAAGATTAACACATTTCCCTTTAGTTTTATCTTTATCTGTATTTTCCTTGATATACTGCACATCCTACAGGGTGTGGACCCATGTGGTTGGTTTACCAACAGAGGACGCTGGGATTGGGTGTCATAATGACCGTTTCCTGTTCTATTCATCCTCTATACAATCAAAATGCAGGAGCTGCCTTTGCCAGAGGCACACACACATACACACACACACACACGCACATGCATACACAAACACACCCACACACCCATACACACACACACACACACACACACACACACACACAAACACACACAAACACACACACCCACACTGAACACTTGTAAAATCCCCTTGTCCAGTACACACCCCTATCAGCACTGCGGTATTACATCGAATGTACAGACACCGGATAGGAACAGAGCGGTCCTGTGCGAAGGACAACCAAAGACAGACAGCTGAGAGACAGACACACAGGTCGACAAATGGACAAAGACAGTCAGGCCGACCGACAGACAAGACAGACAGGCAGGCAGGCAGTCAGACAGACATATTATTGTGTCAGGGTTTGCTTTAGAGAGAGAGGCATAGCGAGAGAGGGAGAGAGTAATAGAGAGAGGTAGAGGGATAGAGAGAGAGGGGGGTAGAGAAAGTTACAGAAAGGCATAGCAAGAGAGAAAGAGAATGACAGAGAGAGATAGAGAGAAGGGGAGAGGGTGGGGAGAGAGTGTTCCAGAGAGGTAGAGAGATACAGAGATACCAGACACCTGTCCTGCCCCTCCCTGTTGGCGGCCATTGGATGGAAACACCAGGTACGCAAGGTCACCCAGACAAGCCGGGGAGACTGATACATCTATTACAGCGCTCTCTCCACCCCCTGTCCCACCCCCCCTTGCCCTCTCTCTCTCTATGTCTCTCTGTCAACACCAGCGCTCCCCCGCTCTCTCTGTCACGATGGCTCTCTGTCAACAGCTGCATCTCTCACACCAAGGCCCAGCCAAGAGAGGGGGGGGGGGGGGGAGCCCATGGAAAATTGATGATGAAAAGAGCAGAAGATGACAAAAGGAGGGAAATAGGGAGGAGAAACGAGCGTTTGAGGTGATAGAGAGAAGGGGGAAGGAATGGAAGAGAACCAGGGGAAAAGAAGAAAGATATGATAATCCAATCAAAAGAAAAATTAAATGTACTATTTAGAAGATGTACAGGATAATGTTAATTGAATCCAGATGTTGGAGCTATGGAAGCTGTTTTCATTATTACCATGATCCTGCTATGCGCCATAGAGAAGTGACACTGCAGAGTAATCTGTAGAACAGCTCCCCTAGTGTTAGTATTCATGAACTGCAGTGGCTTATTTTTAGCATATTGTACAAGAAAAGCTTTGAAATACCATTAAGACGGCACCTGGGAGGGTGTTTGAAAACTATGGATGAACTATAATCACCAAATAAATAAAGAAGGGAAAAAAAAAGAAAGAAAGTAAAACAGAACGAGAGAAATAAATAAAGAAGAAAGATAGAGGGAAAGAAAGGTTAGCCTAAAAACATTAAGTGCCGAATCCAAGTACTTTATTCTCTCTCTCTGATCTCTACTCTCACAAGCACACACACAAACACAAATACACACACACACATACACACAGAACACACACCCACACACACACACACACACAAACACACACACACACACAAACACACACACACACACACACACACACACACACACACACACACACACA
Source organism: Gadus morhua (assembly GCF_902167405.1). Classification (NCBI taxonomy): domain Eukaryota; kingdom Metazoa; phylum Chordata; class Actinopteri; order Gadiformes; family Gadidae; genus Gadus; species Gadus morhua. Next base: position 19,878,794 of record NC_044067.1, on the reverse strand, counting down.
CACACACACACACACACACACACACACACACACACACACACAGAAGGATTTCTTCTGACAAGGCAGTGTGGGAAATAATAGCTGGCCTACGGACAACAGACCCGTCAGTGTGTCTTCCCGCCTCTCATCTCGGAGCTCGCTGTCAGACCATTTGGTATGAAGGTGATAACAGACCCAGGTGCCTTCGCGGCATTCTCTTACTCCCTCTCTCGTTCCAACCCTGCCTCCTTCTTGCCTTCTCATTCTTTCTCTCCCAGTCTCTCTCTTTCCTTATCTACTCCTCTCTCTTGCCTACTATCGCCCTCTCCCTCTCTCTCTCTCTCTCTCTCTCTCTCTCTCTCTCTCTCTCTCTCTCTCTCTCTCTCTCTCTCTCTCTCTCTCTTGTTCTCTCCCTATTTCTCCCTCCCTCCCTCTAACTCCAGGCTGGGCTTCATTCAGCGAACCCTCGCTTCAAAAACAAAAACACATCTACAAACCAAGGCAGAAATATAAATAGATAATAATGGAGTGGTGAAACAAGTGGGCTCCTGTCTATGTGTTCAGCACCTTTACCATTGCATCTGTACGCTGTGAAACACAGCACTAAGCATTCACTCTCTGTCATAAACAAAAGCCAAGTGCAGTCAAGTATATTCTGCGCAATGAGAAAAACCTTGAGTTGGGAAAAGCTGTCCATGGCCAGAGATACATGCAAAGAATAGTCAAATTGTCATACACACACACACTTTTATCTCACAGTGAGAGTTTGGTTTGTACTGCAGGTTTTTGCTGCCAAGCATAATGTGAACTACTAATGGCTTTGCGATGAGATTTCAGGAGCAGGGGGGTGCACAGGTGTGTTGCAAGGAGTAGGGGAGGGGGGTGATGATAGTGTGTGTGTGTGTGTGTGTGTGTGTGTGTGTGTGTGTGTGTGTGTGTGTGTGTGTGTGTGTGTGTGTGTGTGTGTGTGTGTGTGTGTGTGTGTGTGTGTCTGTGTGTGTGTGTGTGTGTGTGTGTGTGTGTGTGTGTGTGTGTGTGTGTGTGTGTGTGTGTGTGTGTGTGTGTGTGTGCGTATGTGCTAAGGGTCAGGCGGCGGGGGTCCTGATTGTAAATCAACAATGACATCTGTTTTTCACATCTGTCACCATGTCTACACTTTCAACTTTTTGTGTCCTTTTTAGCGTGTGTGTGTGTGTGTGTGCGTTCGTGTGTGTGTGTGTGTGTGTGTGTGTGTGTGTGTGTGTGTGTGTGTGTGTGTGTGTGTGTGTGTGTGTGTGTGTGTGTGTGTGTGTGTGTGTGTGTGTGTGTGTGTGAGTCTGTGAGGGAGGGTCTTACAGGCCTACATCCTTGGGTTATGACCATCACATCTGTTGGCAGTAAAAAAAAAGAGAAAAAATACAACGCTGCAAGATCTCCCACCCTTACTCTCACTCTCTTTCTTTATCTGTTCCTCTCTCTCTCTCTCTCTCTCTCTCTCTCTCTCTCTCTCTCTCTCTCTCTCTCTCTCTCTCTCTCTCTCTCTCTCTCTCTCTCTCTCTCTCTCTCTCTCTCTCTCTCTTCTCCTTCTCTTCAACCAGTGAATCCCATGGATCCTGCTGTCACAACATATCTCTATTTTCTACGACCTCACACTCTCTTTCAAACTCCCCCGCCCTTCTCTCTCTCTCTCTCTCTCTCTCTCTCTCTCTCTCTCTCTCTCTCTCTCTCTCTCTCTCTCTCTCTCTCTCTCTCTCTCTCTCTCTCTCTCTCTCCCTTGCTTTGTAAACCCTGGTTGGCTATTTCTGCGGACCACCGGTGATGTGAATATGAGTGTGTTTGTGTGTCAGTGTGTGTGGCTGTTTGTGTGGCCCGCTGTTAGCTAAACACAGCGACTGGAGCTAATCCCCATTCAAATATCGCTCCTGCTCTGCTCCCGGTCGACCCCGCTGACAAGACATGTGTGTGTGTGTGTGTGTGTGTGTGTGTGTGTGTGCGTGTGTGTGTGTGTGTGTGTGTGTGTGTGTGTGTGTGTGTGTGTGTGTGTGTGTGTGTGTGTGTGTGTGTGTGTGTGTGTGTGTGTGTGTGTGTGTTTGAGTGTGTTTGAGTGTGTTTGAGGAAATGCATATGTGATTTGTACACAAATATCTACAAATAGGTCTATGTATATATATTCATATGTATATATTTGTGGATATATGCATACGTGGCGTGGCCTAACAACTGTTCTGACTTTCGGTGGTTGCCGCGGCGATGCAGGGATTCATTATGGCGACAGACAAAGCAATTGGGTGAGGCTCGGGCGCGAGGGTTAATCCCCCACAATGCCTTGCTGCGTGGCCCCAGCTCTCCCCTCCTCGGGACGGGGGTCTTTTATCTCCGTCCGGACGACTACGTCACCACACACACACACGCACAAGCACACACATTCACAGGTGCACGCCACACACACACACACACACACACACACACACACACACACACACACACACACACACACACACACACACACACACAAACACACATGCCAATCCAGCCCGGTCCTTGTCCCTGCGTCTCTCTGGGTCTCTCGGCGGCCCTGCCTTGGGCTCTACCTTTCATCTGGTAATCCAGGGCCTGTTGGATCTTAGCAGACCTAGACGTAATTACCCCCCCATCGCTAGCACCACCGCCACCGCCACCCCCCTCCCGCGCGCCCAGGGGCCACAACGCCCCTCTTCTACCCCTGTTCTGGTTCGCTCTCCTTCCTTTCCGCTCTGCTATCGTTATCACTTGCACTATTCGCCCCTTTTTTAACTGCTGATCCATTCTGTACCCCTCTCTCACTCACTCGCTCTCTCTCTCTCTCTGCCCTGTTGTTATTTCCAACCATTCCACTCTTCCGCCCTAAAAGTCTTGATTTTAGTTTAAGCTGCAGGCGTTGTTTTAGCATCCAACTTGTCTCTTGTAAACCAAACAGTCCCCTGGTAGACTCTACAGAGCACAGTCTTTCACACTGCCTAGCGCAGCAGAATTTAACTCTAACTCCTCTCGACCCCCTCTCTCTCTCTTTATCTCAGTCACTCTGCGCACCTCTCCGTCCCTGTCTGTCTCCACTCGTCTTTGTTGAACTCCATCAGTACAGTCACTAGTTATGTGCTTTTGAAAGAAAGAAAGAAAGAAAGAAAGAAAGAAAGAAAGAAAGAAAGAAAGAAAGAAAGAAAGAAAGAAAGAAAGAAAGAAAGAAAGAAAGAAAGAAAGAAAGAAAGAAAGAAAAAGTATATAATTCAATGGAACTGTATAGAAAGTGTAGAAAAGTATAGAAATACATATGTGGGAAAAATAATGACGGGTCAAATTGAATAGCAGTTCCTTTACATCTATAGGGCTTCAGAACAACAAGGTGTAACACACAGAAACCATAACGAGGGGAGTGCAGTGACCGGGGACATGAGGAGGTTAGATATTGGGGCCAAAAGGAGAAGGGAGGGCGGCATTACATCCATTTAGTATAGGGCCTCGTCAGTCATTCATGATAGATCTGCATCTCTATGTGCACCCCCTTCCACAACACACCCCCAACCCTCCTTCACAAAAGGACCCATGGAGGTGCCCCCTCCGCTGCCCGGTCACAAAGGGCCTTTGGACTTGTATGTAATCTCTTAATGAACTGCAGTGGAGGACGGGAAGGTTTCTTTTACATGAACCATGTTGAGAAGGCCTCTCTTTTGTTTCTCGCTCCCGACTACAAAATGGATTACCAGAGGAAGGAGGTGTATGCAGGGCAGGGGAAGGGAGGGAGGGAGAGAGAGGGAGGGAGGGGGGTGGGGGGTGGTCGTTCATGCATAAGGGAAGTAAAGCGGTAAAGCACAAACAACAATGCGCTTTAATCAACACACAGCAGTGGGGCCCCGCAGAGGGAGTTTTGGGACATATATTTTTTACTTCACAAACGTTTGCAACGTGTAGGACGTGGACACGTAGGATACGTGGTAGACACACGCACACACGTTCACTCACAAACACAGAACATCACACAAATAGCACAGAGGGAGCCTGGCCGTTTCTCTCTCTCATATCCCTCAGCCTACGCACAAAGGCATTACACTGGCCCGAAGCATTCACGTTTTTAACATCGAGCCTTCCTCCTGAATAGCCAAAGACAAAAACAAAGACGTAAAGAAAAAAGTGTGTGTGCGTGTGTATGGGGGGAGGGGATAACCGTCTGTTGAACATATTGGTAAACTTGAGAGCTGAATATATTCTACTTCTTATTGTTTATTGTTCAATCTGCACATATGCCGTTAATGACGGTCCCACACACACACACACACACACACACACACACACACACACACACACACACACACACACACACACACACACACACACACACACACACACACACACACACACAAACAGTCCCACATTTATGAAGTTAAAGGTTAAACATACCGATTTCCACTAACACATTATTGAATTTCAATAGCTTAATAAGTAAGGATTGTCGTTCCATTAATCACAAACCTAAATAGGCAATAGTGGCAGGGAGTTTAGGGTAAATTGTTGTTAAGCTCATGAGAAGTGGACGCACTTCTTTGGGGTCCTTACTCGGTCAGCACGATTTGGGCTCCGTACCAAAGGTCAAAGCGGCGTGCGTAAACGCAGAGACACGGGCCTGGACACACATAATGGGACTTCCATGGGGTTAGTCTCTACCTACATGGACCCTCTCGCCCAGACACAACGCAAAGAATGTGCACACCAGTTAATTCCGCGGAATGCCCGTGGCTGCACCGTGCAGGCTGTGCGCGGCCTGTACTTGCTCATGGGGCGGCGGACACATTTTTGGTCCTTTTCAGAAGCAAGAGTGACACCACGCCAAGTGAAATGACACACTAATTTGAAAAGCCAGCAGTTGTTTCCCTAAATAGGAGAATGTTCCGTTTGGTTGCTCAACGAGAATGGCATTTTGGAAGCTGAATTCGGCTGCCTTTAGACTAAAAGACAGATCATGCCGAGAGTAAAAAAGAAAAAAGCCTATGGATAAGCTATGTTGGGCCTTTATACAATATAACATAGACTACTAGGCCTATACAGCCTAGGCTGGTGTCAAATAACAATATGGAAATAGGTTCAATATATATATATATATATATATATAAATGTAGGCTATGCTGGGCCTATATACACTAGAACATAGACTACCAGGCCTAAACATATATGTATATATATATATATATATATATATATATATAGATAGATATAGATATAGATATAGATATAGATATATATATATAGATATAGATATAGATATAGATATAGATATAGATATAGATATATATGTATATATATATATATATATATATATATATATATATATATATATATATATATATATATATATATATATATATATATATATATATATATAAGCTATGCTATAGCTGGCCATTAAAGCTATTAGGTCGTTGCGCGTAATTATATTCCTCTAAAATTGCCTTACGCATCAAATCAAATGTGACTACATCATACTGTGACCGCGGTTATATTTCCCTCTATACTAAGTGGTGGTCAAACGTTGCTCCCCAACGAACTGCAACCCACAAACACGATGCAATCCCTCGTTTCAACCCCCTTTTTCCACCATTAAAGAATAAGCGCAATGCGACTTATGATCGCCATCCTAGATATATATATATGTGCCTGCATACGCATACTTAAGCCAGAGTGAACCCATAAACGTGTCACATCGCGGTTTCTTATGCTTCGTTGTACGTTGATGAGGGTTATTAGCCATAAATCGATCAGCTGTTTCGGGTAAACGAAGCGTCAGGGCGCAGACGGTGTGGCTTATCGGGCCATGGGAACTCAACCTGAACACCCCGCAGTCACCGCTTCTGCACCCATACTCTCCATTCTCTCTTTACAGATCACAACACATGGCTTACACTCTATATCTCCGCACGCAATTACGCATGGGTTACATGAATAACAAAGAGCAACTATTGGATGCTGGGTGCGTTGGATAGGACTGCTGCCAGTCCACTACTCAGCAACAATGGACACCTGTTAAACGACCATGGACCACGCTACTGTCTCGTTTCATCACAAGCTGGTGTGTTCAGTGTTCTTAACATCATTGGGATATATGAGTGGAGGAAGGTCGGAAGTTGAGTCTCCCCGTGGCGGGACGGTCGCCAGAGAGCCGTGACCCTCAACACACCGTCGTCTGGCTTTGGTAAAACGCACAATATTTCAAGTCCACACGTATAAGGCTGTTGGTCGAGGCTGCTTATCCAAGAGGAAACGGGCCAAACATATGAACAAATACAATGAACAGCTCCATTTGAAACGGATGCGTCATACAACTATTGTTTGACGTCAGTTTTCTCAAACTCAATCATATATGATCATTTTCCTAACGTATACGGTGTGTTGCCTAAACACGTATCGTGTATTTGTTACACGATACGTGTCCAGTTAAAATCAATAAAGAATGGTCCACATGCAATGAATTTATATCAACAGGCCTCACGCAGGGGTTCGACCCTCGGCTGGAACCTCTAGATATGCACGGTCAGCTATAAAGAGCCACACCTGGTGGGCTGGTCCTTCATAGATAAATGACTCCATATGTTCTAAACCGGCCGAGATAGAAAAACGACCACCAAGAAACACACAAACAAAAAAGCCAAACTCAAATATTTATATATATTTAAAAAAAAAAAAAAAAAAATATATATATATATATATATATATATATATATATATATATATATATATATATATATATATATATATATATATATATATAGATACATATACATACATTTATTTCTTTCCTCTTTTCTTAAGGAGAAATAGATTTTGAATTCAGTGTTGACGTCAGTTAGACGCACATACATTATGGACGAAGTAAGTGAAGCGAGAAACTAAATTCATAATTGATACATTCGCTGTGAAGATAGGAATTCAAATTCGAAGGGGGCAAACATAGTGGCATAAAATAAATAGAGTCATATCGATATCAAATGAAAGGATGAAGCGAAAGTGCGGAGTGACTATATTTCTTTCTTAAATGATAGCTATTTCTTCATCCCAAGCCTGTTCCGCCGTGTTTACGCACGGCCTCCCGGGCCCTATCTGCACTCCGGTTCAACTCTTCGTGACACGGCACGTATTTTATTCCTACAAGCAACACGACTCAGGTCTTCCTATGGGTTGAGAGGGAAAACACAATGGATTTCCCCCCCATAGACGCTCTTTATGGAACGCGCGGCACTCTATGTGAGTCCTGGTCGCTCCGGAATGAGAGCATCACGGCGGTGGACTTACTTGGTGTTCGTGGTGTTCCAGTAGATGGACTCCAAAATGAGCGCCCGGGACAAGTTCACCTTGCACGCGAGAAACAAAACTCCTAGATAATATCTCCACATTGAGTCCCCCATGATTTCTTTGTTTTCCGTGTGGCTCTGCAATCCGTCTCTGAGTGAATTATGTCCAAAACTCAAACGTCAGGCGCTCCAAAAAATCGGAATAAAGGGCCGCCACAATATATTTTATATTCCCGGTCCGGTAGCCACAAGGATGAACGCAACGCGATCAAACCCTGCGCATCTCCACACACTACACCCGAGAGATCCGACTCTCTCTCGCTCTGAACGAGAGCTCCGCGCTCGGCTTGGAGACCCAAACGGCGCGCAGCGAGTATAGTTCAAGAAGAGCTGGAGTTGCGTGGTTGCTCGCCACTTTCAGTGCGCCCACTTCACTAGGTACATTCCTCAGAGAGAAAAAGGGGCGACCCGTGTCGACCCACTGCTTCTGCTGCTGTTGGATGCGGTGTCCACTGTAGGCCAAGTAGCAGAAGAATACAAATCCGCGTGTTAGTCCGGGTCTCTAGTACACCAGCAATTCAGGTACCAATCCAGCAGATGATAGCAGCGATGAGAGGCGATGGGTGGTAGTGGTTGCGGTGGTGGTGGTGGAGCAGAGAGAGAGAATGGCCCGAGATATTCCCCGTTTCAGCTGGTGGTGGTCGTAGTAGTGAGCGACACACTGGGAGCGCTGGATGAACTGTGGATGACAGCGGAAGAAGAAAAATGATGAGGGCAAAAAGATGAAAAAACAATCAAATGAGCAAATGGGAAAATGAAAGAAACCGAACGAGCTGAGATGAAAGTTCTCATACTATAGGTCCCTCTCCGTCGCCAAAACAATCCCGCAGAACCGTCCGGAGTGCCTCTAGATGCGCTAACGTGGTGCGTAATGCGTGTGCGCGCTGCTCCGAGCCTGGCGAGTAGCAAGTAACTGCAAGGAACCGCGACTCGGAATATGTGGCGGAGCTGGCTCCATGGTGGCTCCTCCCCTCGCAGCTCCTGATAGGGCCACTGTTTGGAAGTCAATGGTAACGCGCCTGTCAATCAACCTGGAGACTAGTGTGTGACTAGTACTGCTGAATGCAAAAGGGAAAAAAACGATCGAGTGACCCTTTTCGTTACTTTAATTAAACCAATAAAACCTCAGTTCAAATGCAATACTTATATAGACGTTCTCTGCTCCCTAAGGCATGCACATCACTAGTGATCATATGAACAAAATGTCCTTAAACTTTATTAAACCAAACTCTAAAATACAATCTCAAATATGTGTTGTTTTATTTTTATTGATTGTGCTGAAAGCTTCGGAACGATCCCGACAAGAGAACATGACGGCGTGTGTATTTCAACAATGCTCCCCATGTCCAGTGGCCAGAGCGTGTCCGTCTGACACAGGATCAGGTTTTCCGTGAGGCAACAGCGCACACTAGCGGTCGAAATCACCAGGGATGGAGAGAGGGAGCGGTGGGGATGAAACCGTCCAACACGCTGTCTTAAAACAGTTTAATCGATGACACATTTGTGTTTGAAGCTCTTGATTTAGTTATTAGTGTGTTGAATATTTACCAATAATTTTCTATAGACCTATTGTGATTATTTAGGTAGGGTTTATTTGTAAAGGAATAGGTACGTATGAGTTGATACATTGTTTTATATTTAAGCAGAAACTGACCTTCAGGGCATATTTGGGTTGTCGTTTTGTCGGCCTATGTTATTCATGTAATATATTTATTTGATAAATATATACCAGTAGGCTGCATCTATTTGTGCAGATGGTTTAACCGAAAAGTCTCAACTATTTAATTGAATTCTTGTACAAGATCGATGGACCAAGGATAATTATTCTTAAATAAGCAAACACTTATTTTAAAGTAAACCATAGTCGATGGGACTTCGACTGGACGGGACGGTGCTTCTCACACGCGCTGGACAATAGCAGATTACAGGTGTGAACTAACGTCACCTCCGAGCTGCCCTAATTCAATCACCGCGTTTCAACGCAGGGCCGCTGTGTATTGCGCTTTAGCTCATATCAGCAGAAATAGCACCCGAGAGATAATTAAGCAATCCTGAGACGTGTGTGTGTGTGTGTGTGTGTGTGTGTGTGTGTGTGTGTGTGTGTGTGTGTGTGTGTGTGTGTGTGTGTGTGTGTGTGTGTGTGTGTGTGTGTGTGTGTGTGTGTGTGTGTGTGTGTGTGTCTGCTTTTTTGGAATAAACAGGCATAGCTGCATGGCGTCAAGCCGAAGGAGATTCGGACGGCCAATCGGCTTGATGTTTATTGCATTTGAGTTTTAGATTAATTCAAAGAGGGGGCGCAAACAACACCCACCCCCCGAGAAAACGATTAGCAAAGTACTAAGACTGAGGGGAAATGAAGCGAGAAACTTCCAGTCTGTAGGTAGAAGTAGGTTATCCTGCATGCTTTAGGAAGACAATAGGAATCAGAATCAGAATTACTTTTATTACATTATTGTACAAGTACACAAGAGTAACATTGGTACCCTCAACAGCCTAGCAGCCACAAAACAAGATAAAGTAAATAAAGGTAAGCAAAAATTAAAATAAGTAACATAGATCACAATAATAAATAATAATAATAATAATAATAATAATAATAATAGAATAAAGTAAGAAATTGTCTAATAAGAGAGAAACTAAAACAGTGGTAATAAGTGATAAGTAATGAGGTGTAGGTGTAATAGGAAGATGTGTCCTGGGTCTCGTCCCCTCGTGGGAGCAGAGGAAGTAGGCCTATACGAGTTGGTGAGTTTTAAAAATATCCTCTTTCCCGTGCTAAAAATAAGGGCTGGATCTGGGGTCAGGATTGCTTTAGCGCTTCTTTCCTGACCAGTGCTGACAATGAGGTTTAAACACGTCCATACTCTGCACGGTGGCGGACGCTCTGGGGTTCAGGCCACATGGGTGCGAAAATATTCATTCATAATATGTATTGTGGTTATGTGTTATGGAATAAACATAAAAAGGGGGTGAAGACAATCTTTTTTTTTTTTATGTAAAAAATGTGTGGATTTCAACATTTTGTATTGTAGCACATTAAAAAGTTTTAAAATAGGTCCCCAACAAGAACAACACTGACACTAAAATAAAGAATAACACCACAAAACAACTTTGACCTCAAATAAAAATTAGATCGTCATTACAAAATAACGACATAAGTTTATAAAAAAAAATCTAATATTCAGTTATTACAGCTTTGTAACTTTTCTATATTTAATGATATTTATTACAGGCCTAGTTCATATATTTTTATATTATTCCTAGAAAATGCAACGTGGTAAGCCTACAGCTCGACGTTCTGGATCAGACTGTTATCCAGGATATTTACCAGTAAAGGCCTGCAATTGTGATATAAATAGACAAATGAAATAAAATAGTTGTATGTAGAGTAAAAACTTACTTTTGAAATCCTGTTTTTCTTCTTTTATGTGTTTACACCTGTTGCCAGATCTCTAGCACCTACAACCAGGCCTGGTCCCCGAGGAGGGCAGGGGGGGCCCTGAGCTGTGTTTGTACATTGGTGTGTGTGCGGAACTCGGCCGGTTGTGTGCCTCCGCGGCCCTAACGGCGCAGAGCCGATACCCGGGGAAAACCTCACTTGCAATGCGACCTAATCCCTCATGTCACTGTGAGACGACATCAGCCGTTTGCTCCTGTAAGGCCTAATTTATATTAATTAATGTTGCGTTCCTGAGAGAAGTCGCCGCGTCTCACCAAAGCACGGTCTTTGACTTTTTTCTTCTTTTACAGAATAGTAACATGAGCTCATGTCTCCGGAAGAGAATTAGGGCCACGTGTGATTTTCCTTCGTGACGTTCGGAGTTTAAAGTCAGAATTCTTAGAATGAAGACAGAATTTTGATGTCTAAATCAGAATTCTGAGTCCAAATTCCTGTTGGCCTGTTTTATTTCAAAATATTCATTTATTTTAAGACTTTTAGACCGGAAAAATTCGGTCCAAAAAAAAATTCATCGACATATTGTTAAGTTGACCCACTGACAAAGCATTCTGGCCAAGATGACAATTGGTTTTTTTTAAACAACCAGCTGACATAATACGTTGTTGCCGTTAGAGCCTATGCAGCATCACGCAGTTATTTTAAATGGCTTTGGCTCTGACAATTATCTACATTGTATGATAATGTTCATCCGAATATAAAGATCTGAACAAAAGGTTACAACATGATTGATGAACTGGTAATAAGCTGAGACACAATCAATTTACGCATTCAAGGAATTTATTGGGTGACTTGCTTAGTCCCTTAACAATTGGGTGAAATTTACAAGACAATCTCAAAAAAAAAACTGAAGTCATACCCACCTGAGGCCAGTGCGTCAGAGACACACGCACGCACACTCACACGCGCACTCACACTCACACGCACACGCACACACACTGACCTCGACCATGCACCGTATCTCTTACCTGAACTTGGCCATCCTTTATGAAAAAAAAGTTAACGAAAACAGAGGCTGCTAAATTGACTGACTACACCAACAGCAAGGGACATAATGTGGATTACCAGCGGTACAATTTAACCAAGAGACAACCCCCCCCCCCCCCACCCCTTTCTAAAGTCCAATAAAAACTATACGGACACTGTATAGATTGATTTTCTGAGTATGGAATCCTTTTCATGACACAATCATGAGGGGTGTGTCAGGACAGCACATCACAGCAAATGCTAATTAACATTACATCATACAGGAAACCACAACCCCCCCTGCCACGTTATTGTTTACTTCCTGCCCTTGGGCCAGGCAGCTTGGGAATTGACCTGCTTCACCTTTCCTTTGCGAATAGTTTTTAGATCAAGTGTACTAAAAAAGTCATGAAATAAGAGTGAATTTAGGAGTTACAGAAGAAAGAAGGAAAGCGGGCATGTGTTTGTGGTTTTTTTTGCAAACACACGGTTATGATCGGTTCACAGCCAACTGCCTTTTTGTTTCAATGTGTTATTTTTTGTTCTTTCTAAAAAAATAAATAAATAAACAACGAAAACATGGCGGTCAGAGCAAAGGAAACCACAGGACCGACTCCCAAGCTGCACACCACGGTGTTAAAGACGCCCAACTGAACACAGCTGGGCTGTACATGCAGTCACCCATGGCATAAAGAGGGCATCCTTAAGCTGTCTGGCTTTACAGAGAGAGAGACTGAGGGAGAGCATGAGAGTGAGAGAGAGAGAGAGAGAAGGGCAGAGGGTTTACTCCTTGGAACAAAGTTAAGACCTATGATGGAGGACGAGGGCATCATCGTGTATTAGCATTCTACACCAAAAGTTCAAAGTTCGTTAAAAATTGAAACTAAATCCAAACAAACAAAACCCAAAAGAATAGCAAAAACTAGCCATCAGTGTGAGGGGTCAGGGAGGAGGGATAAGAACCGGAGCGGCTGAGGTCATTTTAGGGTGAACCGATCCATCCTCCTCCATGGGCACCTGGAGGACGCAGGTCTTGGGGGAGCGGAGGGCTTAAGGGGTCGAGACGCAGGATCTCCTGCCTCCCCCCCTGGAGTCCCCGGCCTTCCTTGGGCACTTCCAAAAACGAAGCGTGCATTCAGGATAGGAGGAGGATGCGAGGAGTGGAGTTGCGGAGAGGAGCAGGAGGAGGTGGAAGAGGAGGAGGTGGGTGGATAGAGACAACAAGGAGAGGAGCAGCCGGGGAGGTGGTGCGCGGGGCGAAGCGGTGGAAGAGGAGCAGTTTGTCTCTCTCTCTGGGTCTCTCATTCCGTGGCTTTGAGACTGAAGGAGAGTTTGGGCCTGGACTTGCCCTTCCCTAGGATCATCTTCTGCTCCTCTTTCTGCTGCCGCTGCCGGTCCTGTTCCAGCTTCATACGCTCCTCGTGGATCTTCCTCTGCTCCTCAACGATGCGCAACTGCTCCTCCGCCTGACAAACACACAATAAAGCAAACACACACATAAAGTGTTAGCAGAAGAACACAAGGTCATGTGGGGACAGAACCACCCTGGAGCCCAGTACCCACAAATTAGCTAGAAGTTTCCCCGAGACCCCTCCAGATACAGTGGTAATGCATTCGTCTCGGTGCTCTCGCCCGCTCTTTTTCCCTCTCTCCGTTCTCTAATGGCTACTTGCTCACTGTGGAATCAGCCCGGCCAAATCAAGTTGGAATTAAATAAACACTGCGTTGTGAATTAGTCATGAGTGGGACGTAAGCCCTAAAACAGACGCATGAACACAGTAAATAAATATAGGAATAAATGTAAATAAGAAACTTGATTGTCCAGTCCACCACACAACTGATAGAAATGCAAGCCAGTGCCATGAGGACGGGCCCCTCTGATGTGGTCGAGGAACCCAGGGCTTTTTGCAATGCAAACACTGGAGGTTTGGAGAAACAAACTCCGAATGAAATACGTCACCTCTTAAAGTGCTCCTAATCTGGATGTTAGGAAGTAAAAAATGTGCCACTAAAACCACAGATGGCATTCAAGAAGGAGAGCTGTCAACTGTTGGGGACGCCTAAATGATGTGTACAAATAGCTCTGTCAATACAGCAGAATATTCCATCTTTAGTACGCAATGCAGAGCTGAGGTTAACAGACTTGGCCCGTTTAACAAGACTGGCAAAGTCACTTAACAGGATGACACTGGTTTGCTAGATTTAATGTAAAAAAAAATGTCATCATGATTAATTATCATATTTGGGTATTAGTTTATGCATTAGTTATAATTAATATCAACATAAGTTTATTACCAACAGGAATGAGGCACTTGGAAATAAATGGAACACCTACTAATAATACACTACTGTGCTTTAAAAAACAGCTGTGTAATGAACCCAAAAATACGAGGAGGTATTTAGCAATACAGTTCCTTGTGTTCCCATGAATAAGACAGAAATATGAATGAGGTAAATCATGCATGTATGGTATGGCTTCCGAGGGAGCCGGTGGTTGTGAATTAGAGTGCGTGCTTACCAGCTTGGCTTGGGCGTCCGCGATCTTGCGGTTATTCTCCTCCAGTATTTTCTCCAGCTCCTCCCGCTTGGATTTTTCTTCTTCCTATATGGGTGACACGGTGCAGAGTTAGCTCACGAACAGGCTACTGCCACTACGGCCAGCCCACACAGGCCCGCCGTCCAAGCCTCTCAGACACACACACACACACACACACACACGGTCCTCACCAAGCAGGCACAGTCCTCACAAAACAGGCTCACGCACACAGAGTCTCCCACTCACAACTATTTCATTGCACCACAAAAAGGCTTGCTTAGTATCACGCACATGACCACACATGGGCATTCTCTGCAGTCAACCAGAATAGTTTTTGCTGTTTTACCCACAATGGGGTCTGCGTAAAGTTATTAAATGAGGGAAGGGGGTTGAGGGGGGTGAAACTAAGCCCACTATGATTTAAATTTTTTCCCTCCCTATTGGCTGTAAAAACCCTCCCGCTAAAAGAATTTAAGACCGGCTCTGCACCAGTATGATATTAACGATGATTGTATAAAATATGACCAAATAAAATTCAAAACCTACAGGGGATAACCCAATTGTCACACTCACGAGTAGAAAGATAAAAACAATCTAGACTAAGAAAATATTCAACTTCTTTATTTACATCATGAAAGAAAATCAAAGAGGGAGAGAGAGCAAAAAAAATAAAAAAATAAAAAAGGATAAATTGGAGGGAATAGTTTTGGCTCACCAATGAACGTATACCTACGCATTTTCCTTGCCTGTGTACCTACACAACTGGTGAAAGCATTCGCCATTAAACGGTTGAATATTTACTGTCTGGTCCAGACTGTGTGGCCCCTGCAGAGACAGAGAAGCGCGTCCCGGGGGCAGGCAGGTAGGTGGGTGGGTGGGTAGGAAGGAAGGTGGCTGGGTAGGTGAGAGGGGTACTCTGCCATACGCCACATTGCACACTGGGAAATAGTCTTATTTATCTTGTACTGATCTCTGAACTGCTTAAGATTGGGCCAGCTTGCATTCTTTCTTTACACATTCCTCTGCTTAACAGGTGCTCAGATCCCTCTCGGGCCAGAGCCGTGGAGAACAGGACACAGTGCTTCTCTCTGTGTGCTGATCAGTATGTGTGTGTGTGTGTGTGTGTGTGTGTGTGCATGTGCGTGTGTGTGTGCAAGTACTGTGCAGTTTGTGTCGCGGGGGCGTAGCCAGGAGAACTGCAGGCCTGCTCGGGTCAAACGCTTGTTACGAAGGTGGTGCTTGTGTTAACAAGACAGCAGTGTTTCCAAAAATTAAATAAATAAAACATCAACGGAGGTAACATGGATGCAGAAATAAGCCGTACTCCTAAAGGAAGCAAGTTGTCAGGACAAAACAGCACATTCTCATGAGAAAAAGAAAAAGTTACTTTTTTTGAAAAAACATTAAAAAAAGGGCGCAACAAAATGTATGTAATCAGGGTTAACAGACAATAAGGGTTAGACCAGAGATTGTTGACCTTTTTCAAACAGGAAACAGGAAATGTGGTGGTCCATCACCGTTTTGTATCCCACAATGGATGCCATCTAATGGGAGCGTCTCAAAACAAGTGTTATTAGATAGGAGGGGGTGGGGATGAAGGCGGGGGGAATCGTAGCGAAGATGTAGAAACAAAGAAGCCATCAATTAACCTAAAGGGATTCCCCAAAGGACATTCTCTACACATTGCACTGATGGGAGGAAACGCCAAACTAATGCCTGAGCAGAATCTGCCTGGCCTGTTCAAGTATCTACTCTTGGAAGGTGAAGGGATGGTTCCTCGCTCTCAATACACCTCTGCCTTCCCTGTGGGGAATTAGGTGTTCTGGTGGACAGAATCGGAATGCTGCGGGCTAGGCACATTTATGAATGAGGCATGCACAGCCCTAGTGAGCGCTGTTTAGAGTTCTTAGTGATGGAGACTGGAGCCCTCAGACCACATCTCCCAACACATTAGTGGTGAGCCACAGGGTGCTCCCCGAGCACCTCTGGGTCGCTACTCTCCACCTTCTCTCCTTATTAGCGATGCTTTGCTACTGTAGTGTACTCAACACCCTACCCAGGGGGCCAACCCAGTGCTGGGGGGAGGACCATACCAACAGCGCTGTGAGATTGGACTTGACAACATAAAAACACTATCTGAAAAGGTTAGTATTAGGTTACAGAATGCAAGCGAGCAAGGTGAAGCTAAATTTAAAAAAAGTATTAAATAAGAATATTGGAGCTAAATCTGCCACTGTTGGGCATGGCGACATTGGCTAGAAAAACAATACTAGAGTGTTGTTTCAGTGAAGACATTAATGCTTACATATATAAGAAACTGGTTACAACTGAAACGCTGTAAGAGGGGGAATACAAAGAATGTCGGGTCCAGCAAACTCAGCCATGGCAGAAGCATCACCAATGGCCAAGAAGATAGTAATGGACCTCGCAAAAAAACTCGTAACAATGTAAGCCATCTAACCAAAGGCCACACAGGCGGCAATCCAATCCCAAACTGTCCCATTTGAGATTCTCCGATCTACTATGACCAACTTATAGAGCTCTCTTACTCAGCCTCCCTCTGGTCACACTTGTGCCATGGCTGGGCTCCTAGTCTGAGGGGATCAGTGAGGACATGGGGGGGGGGGGGGGGGGGGGGGGGTTCGCGTACTAGGGCCTGTGGGGGAAGGGGGGGTCACGGGTGGTGAGTAGGTAGGTGCTCAGGCGGCGGGGGGGGGGGGTTTAGAGGGAATGGGACGGGGTTGCGTTCCAAACGACCGAGCGTTACCTCTCGGGCCTTCTGGGCAGACAGCTCGGCTTGCCGCTGGCGCTCCAGCTCCTCCAGCAGCTGCCGCTCCATGATGCGCTTGGCCTCCTCCACGCGCCGCAGCACCTCATGCTCGATCTCGTCCTTGCGCTTCTCCAGCTCCTCCTCCACGCGCTTGCCCACCAGCTCCTCCACGCGGCGCGCCGTCTCCTCCTCGATCAGCTTTTCCTCGATTTCCTGCTGCCGGCTGGGCGGGAGGAGGAGGCGCAGGGGAGAAGACAACAGAGGGTTGGGTTTTGTTAAGATAGGCGTCGCAGTGTTCACATTACATATTGCATGCAGGCAACTAAACACTCCATTCCGCAGGGAGTTGAACGCAACCTTACCCAGAAACGATATTGTTAGGGAAAAGAGTGCACAGCAAACACTGCCCTCCATTATTAATGAGGTTAGACCGAGTGATGGAGTCGGTTAGGATGCAATAGGTCACAGGAAGTTTACACCATGAGGGACAACTGTCAGAGAGAGTGGAGCCCTGACACACAAATCTTTATTAGGAAAAGGGAACAGGTTTAACGGCAGCTTCTGCCTACCGGCCCACTCTTATGAGAGTCAACAGCCAACCGTCAAGGGACACAGGAATGGTTGCACCAGGTGTCACCTGGTGGTACGCTCATCCATCCAGAAAGCTGTTTTATCTGACTATTGGTTTTCTAATGCCCCCCAGAACAGGAAGCAATGCTCGGACGACTGTCAGGATGCTTTTGGATTAAGGAAAACCCTTCTGGGCGAACTAGTAACACATAACACCGCCTACTACACCCTTCCCTATCACTTGGGTTTGGTTTCGCTTTGAGTCTAGAGAAGAAAAAAAAAAAAAAAGGGCATCCTCCTTCCAGAAAGCGTCCATGCCTGGGCATTTACATATGTATGGAAGGTTAAGTGGCCCTGTGGCTATCAAGCGGAGGCGGACAAGGAGACGAATCCAAGGCACCAGGTGTGGAACAGCGCAGAGGATCTCAGGTGACTGAGATGTGTGCCTCTGGCCACCATCAACTTCCACAATAGGCGTCCCGCATGTCAGATTCGTATCACCTGTCAGCGGACAAAGGGTGCTGGATGTGGACAGGGTGGTGGTGGATGTCTATGAGGGGGGGGGGGGGGGGTTGGGGGGGTCTGGAGTTTTGTGGGCACCCAGGCGAAACATGTTTTTGAGACGTTCAGTGGCTGCAGTCTTGCAATTTGTTAGAAAAGCCCGCTGAGGCAGCAACTTTCACTATGCTGATGGCCAAACGATTCCTCTCTGTAAACTAATGTCAAAAGTGCTGGGGTCTTGTGGTTTTATAACCTATATGGATCTGGCCTACTGCCATACAGCTAGTTTACAGAAAGGAACAAAATGTAGCAGGCAACACGCATACATATTTTATAGATAGAAATATATAAACAGATGTGTATTGTTTTAAATCATTGCGTTCATTGCGTCCATATCAGTATGCAGGGGAAAAAAATAAGTAGACATGGGTGGATAGATGATAGTGCATCCAGCATCATTGAACTTAAGAAAAAGGCAATGTCCTATGCTGGTGCTGTGTTCACACCACCCTATACAAATACAAAATCTACATTTTTGCCAGTAACCCAAATCTTCGCTTGTCAAGTAGTGGACGTAAAGTCAGCTATTCGAAATCGGGGAAACACGTACACTGCGCTGCTGCTGGTGGTCTGCGACCGACTTACCGGTGAGCTCTGCAACCAGTGCTGACAGATTGAACCAATCTGGCAACACTGTTTGCAACGTCTACGCCATGAAACGCCAGGCCCCTGGTCATCCATAGCATGCTAATGCTAAGCTAACGTACAAGCATAATAGCCCCCCACTATGATAGCTTAGCGAGCTAGCTTAGTCTCAAAGCAGATGGGGGTGAATGCATCAGTGCTAAAGAATAGCTTAGCCGGCTCATGTAGCATGCATACGTGAACAGAATAGCGGCCTATGGAGGAATAAAAGAGGGTTAGAGACGTACATCTTTCGCTGTCGCTCCATCTCCACCTTCTTCTCCTCATCCTCCTTCCTCTGCTTCTCGTCCAGTGCGTTCCTCTTGCTCAGTGTCCGGCCGAAGATGTCGATGCGCTCCGGGGGCGAGGCGGGTACCCTCTCCCGGCGCTGAGCGGCCGCCGCGGTGTTGGACCGCGAGCGGGACCGCGACGCCTCGCGGGTTCGTCGGTTCCTCTTGGACTCGCGGGACTTGGAGCGCTTCTTGGCCCGTTCCTTGTCCCGCGAGCGGGAGCGGCTCCGCTTCTTGCTGTGCTTGCTGCTCTTGGAGTGCTTGGAGCGCGAGGAGCTGCGGCTCCGCGAGCGGCCCATGTCGACCCCCTCTACACACACTTAGTGTGTCTTCTGGCGAATATATATTTGTATAAGAACGCCTTAATCCAACTACGACTGTTATATGGCGTTATGGATGATAACCGACCGAATGTAGCTTCTGAAATAACAGGTTAAAGGAGAAAAATGAATTCGAAAGGGGTTGTTATTTTGCTCTGTTAACTTGCCGGATAGAAAGATGGCGGCCAGGGCAGGCGACGGCCTCTAGTTTCCCAGGATGCAGTTCGGTTTTCGGAATTGTTCGGCTATCTTCGTTGCCAATCAACGAGTCTGTCAATATGCAGAGAAAACAATCAATCAACATGTAGAACTGTTATAGATTTGAACTATTGCATGTTCAAAAGATGACAACGTTTATTTGTAGGACCCATGGTATAATGTATGTGTGTATGTTTTGTGTGTGAGTGTGCGTTTTTCTCGGGACATGTTATGTATGTTAAATTAGGTTGTGATGAAGTGAACCAGTGGTGTCACTCACTACGCTGTTTTATTCCGGGCTAAAGCACCGGATATTATTTAATTAGCCCCGAATATATTATTTTGGTTAAAAAATCTATATTTATTGGTATATTTACTGGTAACTATGGAATGCATTAATTCAATTCAGTCTAGAAGTGATGAACTGATTTAGTCACTAATGGTAGTTAGTTATTTATAAAGAAGCATGGGGATTCCAGGGGCATCTCAAAATAAAGTAGCCTTGTCCTTCTAGATAGTCCTTCTGCCAAGAGAATAAACAGTTTAAAAACATAATTACACTGTTTACCACCTCAAGTGAATTAACCTATCTTATCCCCAGTCAGATCCATACATATAAACTTAGCACAAAAAGTAAGGACATTTGTGTTTGGTTGATTATTTCTCTGTGGTAACAATGCTTTTTGGCAATAAATCTTATACCGTTGGAAAGCCTGTATAGTTCCCTTTCAAATGGTGCCCCATTTGTAAGGAACATGCACTTGTGGGATGAGCAGCAGAGCTGAGTATACCGGTTGCGCCCATGAAAATGTTGCCAAATCTTCTCTGCCAATGCCAAACAGCTTATTCTGCCATTGACTCATTTGGTGTTTGGTGGATTGGATGATTGAAGTTTGAAGAAACAAGAAGTATTGGCAATTAAACAATTCATTAATTTCACAAACAGGAGCCTCAGTAGTGTGTAGCAGAAGAACCATACACAGCCACAACAGCCTGGCACCTCCTCCTCATGCTGGTCACCAGCCTGGTCACACACTGCTGTGGGATGGCATCCCATTCTTCAACCAGAATTTGTCGCAAGTCAGCCAACGTGGTTGTGTTGGTCACTCTGGCACAAACAGCATGCCCAAGCTGATCCCACAAGTTTTCAATGGGGTTGAGGTCAGGACTGCTAGCAGGCCATTCCATCCTCTCCACTCCCACATTCTGGTGGTAGTCTCTGATAAACCCCGCCCTGTGGGGGCGAGCGTTGTCATCTTGGAGGATAGAGTTCGGTCCCAGACTGTGGAGATATGGGATTGCCACTGGTTGCAGAATCTCATCTCTATGTCTCTCTGCATTGAGATTGCCTGCCTCCAATGATGACAAGCCTCATTTTTCCAGTGAGGGAGATGCCACCCCACACCATCACACTGCCTCCACCAAAAGATGTTATTCTATCGGTGCAGCAATCAGCATAGCGTTCTCCGCGTCTTCTCCACACTTTGACCCTACGATCCAACTGCCATAGGCAGAATCTGGACTCACTGCTTAACATCACTTTCCTCCACATGTTAAGGTTTCAGTGCACGTGTTGCCGAAACCAGCACAAACGGGCCTGACGGTGAAGGGCAGTCATGGCAGGACTCCTGGCAGCCCTATGAGACCGGAGATTGGCTGCGTGTAGTCTGTTCCGGACTGTCTGGGCAGAGAGCCTTCGGCCATATCGTCCTGCAAACCTTGACTGCAAATCTGTAGAAGATGGAGTGCTGACAGGGTGATGAAACAGTCTTCTTGTGGTGTCGTCTTATGGGACGCCCACTTCGCGGCCTGTCTTTGACATCCCCTTTTATATGGAACTTGGCCTTAAGTTTGGAGAGGGTACTAGGGCTCACTCCAAATAATAACGCAACTTGGTTTTGCGGAACACCAGCTTGAAGTTGCCCAAACAGGTGCCAATCAGGCACCTGATTGGCAGCACCTGGTGGTACCAGAAGCTCAAAACAAGTGTCAATAGCAACAGCAAAATAACCTTTCAAATTTTTCATGGCCACAACCCACATACTCAGCGCTGCTGCTCATCCCACAAATGCATGTTCCTTACAAATTGGGCACCATTTGAAAGGGAACTAAACAGGCTTTCCAACAGTATAAGATTTATCGCCAAAAAGCATTGTTACCACAGAGAAATAATCGACCAAACACAATTGTCCTTACTTTTTGTGCTAAGTTTATATATTGATGATGATCGATAGCGCTAACCCTGATCTTATATGTAAAGTTTGTCTCACTTGTATTCTTTTTACTAAGAAATAACTTACATTGAACTTAAGATGTTTGGGGATAAACGGCACAGCCGCCAGGTAGCTATTTTAAGCTTTAATAAACTGTGCATATTGTTTGTTAGGTGAAGCATTATGAAAAAATGTGCATGCACAATAAAGAATTAAAAGCTGGAGCTAAGCCCCTGATATTTCAGAAACCTAGAAACACCCCTGAAGTGAACTAATCTCAGTTCTGACCAGGTTCACAGCCTCTAAATATAAACAACAAAATGGTGTGATTAAGATTACATCATTTCTATTTTTTCTCTCATGTCATTGACCTATATTTATCCCCATATGGGTCCATTTAAAATACATTGTTTTAATTTGTTCAGCCTGTGGGATAGTCATAGTATCTGTGTGTGTGTGTGTGTGTGTGTGTGTGTGTGTGTGTGTGTGTGTGTGTGTGTGTGTGTGTGTGTGTGTGTGTGTGTGTGTGTGTGTGTGTGTGCGTGTATTTATATAGCTTGACGACTATGTATAAGGCTCTGATGCAGGGAGGAGAAGAAAAAGAGAATATATGAGTTGACAAAATCCTCCATAAAAATAATTACCCTCCTTCTTTGGCAAAGCAAGGCCATTGTGATAACTGTCCCTGAGGAACTGCAAAAGCTGGCATTGCTATATTTAAAAAGGCATAACTCACGGTGCCCACAGTCAGTATCTGAAAGGTCACACCACTCAAACTGAAAAGGGGTGAGCTGTTCGACTACAGAGGGGACTTTTTTCAGCAACTGTATTGTTTTGTGTTCGCCTCTAGTTCTGAATATCACTGAGCCTAATTTTAGTGGGGAAAGAGGGCTTTCATCCCATCCTACGCTTGAATTGAGGATCAAGGAAACTTTTTGCGGTGGTAAAATTGACAATGCTCGCCAACCAAATCACTTTCATTCCAGCACACCTGAAGGGTGTTTTAGCTTCAGCGCATCATTAATAATTCTGTCTTGTGCTTAGACTTCACACAACATTACAATAACACAGAGATCCACCCAAAGCACTTTAAAAAATGAATACAAATATGATGCATATATCTTTCTTTTCAGATTTCATATTTATCTATTTGTCTATTTTGTTTGTGAATTGGCAATACACAATAAGTCAATTTGAAGCAATGTCTTATCAAGCCGGTTTTGGTAATTTCTTCTTTGACCTGAAGTAATTGGAATATAAACTAAATCTGTTTTTTAAAGAATACACATATACATGTAATAGATCTATGTAAACATTGATAAAAGGGATTTAAGAGACACTAGGCAGGGTTTCGCGAAGGTCGAGGTGGTCGCCTTTGTTCCTATATAGGTTGGTGGGGGTGAGCAACAGAGGCTGGATCGAGGAGGCCCCACCATGAAGAGGGAAGGAGGGGAGGGGATATGGAGGATTTCAAAGAGCCGGTTTCGCGTTTCTCTAATCCTCTGTTTGAAAGGCCATGCCACACAGGTGATCTCAGGAGACAGGGTTTGGATATGTCGGCAATAATTGTGTGTCGGTCACTAACTCGTGGTATAGGTTTCACAGACAGGATTGTCCCCTCCCTTGAAAAGTCAAGATATTCAAAACTGTCAAGCAAAATGGTCATTGTTTGGTTAACCGCAGTTGATTGATGACTAGTTGAGGACTATGGTCTACTCTTTTATTGCAAACTTTGTTGTTGTATATTTGTGTACCTCGTTTTTTTCATACCCACCCTATAATTCCTCGAATTAATCATTGTTTACATTCCACATTCAGCGTACACTGCATATTTTGTCGTTTGTATTGATGCTTTTTTTTGATAATGCAATTCCCTCAGGGATCAATAAAGTACCTGCCTGTCACCTACCACTTGGTCTTGACTTGATAAATTACCCCTGCTGATCAGGTTGCCTATCCTAAGGCTCATATCATAAACACAAAAATCATGAATCAATCCACTTGTACACTCCTAATCTTTCATGTAGGAAAACGACACCTTGCTGTAGTTATGCTCTTCACATATGTTGTGGAGCAGGAATGCTGCAGGAATGCTGTCAGGGCAGTGTGAACCTTACTCTTTCTGCTTGTGGTATATTGGTATGATCAATTTATATAGAAATTCAAGGTGTTTTGTGAATTGCACTCAGAATCAGAAAAATGGCAGGGAAAATTGAATGCTAAATTAAAAATGTCCCAAGCACACCGAAATTTGAATTTGCTATCGAAATAAAGTTTGCTTGATAGATTCTCATTGA
The DNA here is from genome assembly GCF_902167405.1 of Gadus morhua. NCBI lineage: Eukaryota > Metazoa > Chordata > Actinopteri > Gadiformes > Gadidae > Gadus > Gadus morhua. The sequence continues at coordinate 19,854,661 of NC_044067.1, read as the reverse complement.
TTGAGTTGTGTCAGCCCCTTATTTCATGTAGACTATTTTCAACCACAATACTTTTGCACAT
>NC_044067.1:19832100-19847100 GCF_902167405.1 Gadus morhua | reverse complement strand
AACCAACAAAAAGAAAGATAGATAGAAAGAAAGAAGGAAAGAATGAATAAATGAAAGAAAAAATGAAAGAATCGACATTGAAACATTTGTATGTTTGAAACAGAGAACAGCAGCAGGGAGAGACCCTTATAGGGAAATGTCAAAGTCCTAAATGTAATCTTTAAGCTTGCGATTGAGCACTCATCTAACGGCAGAGTAATTTTGGGATAGGAGAGGCTTGCAGCAGGTGAGACGCCAGCTTTCAACCATGAGAAAAAAAGCATTTGAATAGCTTGGGGGAACACCAATCTTTTTTTTTTATTCCCTAACCCTAGGAGTATTTCATATCTGTAACCAGTAAATCCTTACTGCCATATGGACTCCATTGTTTACAGGCTTCATCAGCTGAAATGTATCATTGGCAAAATCCCCTGAAAAAACTAGAACGCAACTTTTTTACTAATGATGTGTACTTTTACATTTTCATACTTCATTTGGTAATTACTTTAGAAGCTGCCATCCTTAAGAGCTCCTCTGTTAGGAAAAAATAAGAACTGTGAGAGGACGCAACTCATGAAAAATTTATAACGACCTGAAACTATCCAAAGATACTATCAAAATGTAATGCGTCTCTCCACCCCTCTCTCTCTCTCCCTCCTTCCCTCCCTCCTTCCCTCTCTCTCTCTCTCTCTCTCTCTCTCTCTCTCTCTCTCTCTCTCTCTCTCTCTCTCTCAACTGTTTATTTTATTCACTTTCCTCTTCCTTCCTGCCCTACAGTAGCCCACAGTTTAAATGATTTCCACAGCTCCTCCTTCTGTCAGGGTAGAGACTGCCAGCGCTGGTTCTAAGGGACCCAGAGGGCTTGTAACAATTCAACATAAAATACAAACTATTCTTTCACCAGACAATGCCCTCCCTCCCTTACCTAAGTCACATTCAGTGTGGCGCTACCCAGCTTCAGTTCTGTCTCTCTCCCTCTCTCTAGCTCTCTCTCTCTCTCTCTCTCTCTCTCTCTCTCTCTCTCTCTCTCCCTCTCTCTAGCTCTCTCTCTCTCTCTCTCTCTCTCTCTCTCTCTCTCTCTCTCTCTCTCTCTCTCTCTCTCTCTCTCTCTCTCTCTCTCTCTCTCTCCCTCTCTCTAGCTCTCTCTCTCTCTCTCTCTCTCTCTCTCTCTCTCTCTCTCTCTCTCTCTCTCTCTCTCTCTCTCTCTCTCTCTCTCTCTCTCTTTCTCTATCTCTCTCTCCCTCTTCACTTCCTCGGCCCCCTCTCTATCCCTGATAAAAGCACTCCCCTCTCTTTCTCTTACTGGGGCTTCACTAAACAAAGCTCACCTTTGACCTGGAACTTTAACTCATATTAAACCCTGAAACACTTGTAGGCCAGGTCCACACATGCCTTGTTAAAACGATTGTTAACTGGAGTTCCACAGGGAAAGTGAAGATGTTTGAGAAGGACTCACTCTGGGGCTTGCGCTCTTAACTTGAAAAGTGGATACAGGGGGGGATCATTAATTGGCTGAGGCAGTACTTATGTCCAACAGATAGAATGTTAAGAGCGGAAATGATCCATCACTTCAAAACTTCTGGATGAAGTTTTAATGGTCATTACAGATCTGCAAATGCTCTTAATTTTTTTTCTATATTTTCAATGTAGTCAAGATATTAGACAGCACTTTGGACACGTTAAAATTGAATGTAAATAAAAATGCATCCAATTCCACACACTCACATACATGCCTTCAAATGAATGACCCGCTAGACATAGTAGCACAGGGCCCCTCTCTAGCTCACATTTGGTGTTTGTTCGTGTTTCACCTGGTCTCTCATTCCTTGAACCCACATATTTGTCAGTTAATACACACACACTCACCAAGCCGCCCCCCACCACGCACACACACACACACACACACACACACACACACACACACACACACACACACACACACACACACACACACACACATAAATCCATGCAAACATCAAGGTTCCAAGACAGTTTAGCCACCCATACCACTGAGCAGGCAAATTCCTTGACCAACACCCTAAACATCAAACACTCCCACACTTACGCACACACTAACACACATAGACACACACACACACACACACACACACACACACACACACACACACACACACACACACACACACACACACACACACACACACACACACACACACACACACACACGCACACACACAAACCAGGGTCAAGCTCCTTTATTCTGGGCGGGGCCAGTGTGATTGACAGGTGTATTGAGGGCTGTGAGAGCCGTAGCTCCGCTCCCTTAAATGGACTGACCTGCCTTGGACACCTCCGCTGGCCCCGTGACACCCTGCCTGACTCCCTAGTGATACCCTAGTGATACCCCAGTGATACCCTAGCGATACCCTAGCGATATCCTTGTGATTTTCCCATGACACCTCCTGCTACGCATTTAAAAGATGGCTACACCCAGCTCCTTAACACTGTCACACACACACACACACACACACACACACACACACACACACACACACACACGCACACACACACACACACACACACACGCACACACACACACACACACAAACACAAACACACATTAATTAGATCCCTTTGCAAAAAGTATCATCGATAAACAGTTGTGGAACATGCAAACAAATGGGCAAGCAACATGCAAATCAACCTACAGGCACACACACACACACAAACACACACACACACACACACACAAACACACACACACTCTGAAAGCCTTAACAGCTAAATATATGGCCATCTATCAAAGTAAGCTTTTCTAAAATCTAATTGTATGCCCTTCATCAAAAATGTGCATTTGGCGATGCCTGCCTGTGTAACCTTGGCACACAGCAGCAGCAGTGTGCAGTGGATTAGATTAGAGTGGAGCCCGGAGCTCACAATCAGTGGCACGCTGTAAACACTATCCTCCCATCTGAAGCGCGTGTGAATGTGTGTATCCTCTGTTTTCAGTGGTGACCTTAGATAGCCTCCGGGCTTAGGCTGTAGCCCCATGTCAGGCTGCAGGACAGCTGCTCTCTCTCTCTCTCTCTCTCTCTCTCTCTCTCTCTCTCTCTCTCTCTCTCTCTCTCTCTCTCTCTCTCTCTCTCTCTCTCTCTCTCTCTCTCTCTCTCTCTCTCTCTGTCTCTCTCTGTCTCTCTCTCAATAGCTCTGTCCTGAACTTGCTCTCTCGCTTTCTCACGGACACATACAGTCCATTACTTTTCGCTTTCTCTCTCTATCTCACAGACATGCATGTGCAGTATTTCTTAAATTCTCTGGTTCTCTCTTTCATCTATCTTGCTCTTCTCTCTTATACACTCAAACACACACACACACACACACACACACACACACACACACACACACACACACACACACACACAGATACTTTCATACACACACAGACGCACACAAACATACAAACGCACTCACACTCGCTCTCTTACTGTCACACCCACTCGCCAATGACCCATCCAACTCTAGTAGTACACATACTTCTACTGTTCAAACACACACGCACGCAAACACACACACTCATTTGTGCACACACACACACACACACACACACACACACACACACACACACACACACACACACACACACAGACACACACACACATACAAATATACACATACAGACACACACCCACACGCAGTCCCAAACATACAGACACATGCAGTCAAACATATATACACCCACAGACACAGACACACACACACATACGCAGTCACACATATACGCACCACTTGGCCCCTAGTTAAACGCCTCCTACTGTAAGTCGACCCGGGCCTATAAACATACTTCTGTCTGTGACCCCTGACCTTCCAAACACCCATTCGTCACTCTCACTTCCCACTGCCAAGGGAGGTCGCCTTATGCTCCCCCCCCCCCCACCTTCTTTTTACACCCCAGGCCCTGGGGAACGTCGCTATCCACACTCCCAGACCTCCTCTCCTGAGAGTACCCTGGCCTTATCGTACTCCCCACAGCCAGGTAAGGATTCATAGGGGGGCAGGGCAGCTCTGGAGAGGCTCTGAGCTCTGGGGAGGGCTCAGTCTGAGATAAAGGCTGGGAGGGTGGAGACACTTCTACTGCTGCTACTGCCGCTGCTGCTGCCACTCACTGTCAGTGAGTGCAGAGATAGAGGGGAGACAGACATGGACGTGAAGAGAGGGACTGACAGAACGAGAACGAAAGAAGGAGCACAGAGTGAGGAGACGGACAGACAGGGAGGTAGAGCGACAGAGAGGGACAGAGACGGGGAGAGAAGAACATACAGAGAGGTAAACTGAAAAATAAAGACAAAGAGAAACAAATGAAAACAGAGTGACTGCGAGATATAGACGAAGGGAGCCAGGAGCAGAATGAGTGAACACGAGAGAGAGAGAGAGAGAGAGAGAGAGAGAGAGAGAGAGAGAGAGAGAGAGAGAGAGAGAGAGAGAGAGAGAGAGAGAGAGAGAGAGAGAGAGAGAGAGAGAGAGAGAGAGAGGAAGAGAGAGGGAGGAAGAGAGGAAGAGAGAAAATTTAAGAATTTGGTATAAAACCTCATATTCATGTCGGAACGGGCACATTTGACCATATTCACGACTATTCAACAGCCATAGCAACAAGGATATAAGCGTTCTGCTGATAGATTCTAGGGAATGCTTTCAATATTATCATTATCCTTCTCTAACCGAAGGCCAGAGAGAAGGATAATGAATAAAAATAAAACAAGCATTAAAATCTAAAGTTAATTTCTGTGCCCAAGGGCACAACAAAAATAGTTTAGGAGAAAGAGATTAAGAGAAAGAAAACATGTGCATTTTTTTTCTCCTTCAAATACAATAGCAGGCTGTTCATTAAGTTGTCATGGTAAAATAAACAATATTCTCAATATTTGGCCGTTTTAAATACTGTAATTCCTAAGTGAGAGAGTCTGCCTGTTAAAGTACGATGGCTATGCCAAGTGTACACAAAACTGGTAGGCCCACAAAACTGGTAGGTAGGCCTACCAGTTATTTTCACGTCTTGGTTCCCGACTTTAAGAGGAGACCAAGTGTGCAAGTTCGACTTTATATCCGACAGACCATTTGGTTTGGCGGGAAGTTTGGACCGCTACTAGATCAACATGTTCAGCATAAGACGTTTCTAGGGTTAGATATTGGACTTATAATCGATAATGTTTTAGTACTTTCTGTTCCAAATGTATGAGTTCCGTTATTCGATGATGAATGTATGTTTGGGTATTAGCGAGGGCTAGGTTTAGGTAACTCAGTTTGGTCACTAATATTATGAGGGAAAGCAACACGTCTCTCCGAATCGTCATCTTAATCCAGATGGACGCGTCTCTGCAACCCAGCAGCTGTTATCCCACGTACATGTATGTTCCCGCCTAATTTAATCCGCCAGCAAACTCTAATTAGCCAAGCAGAGTCACGGCATTAACACTGGAATAATGAATCACCATCGGCGATGAGCACAGGCGGATGCAGAAAGCCAGTGACGGGAGGGACCACCATCTGTCCACTGAATAAAACCCTCTGATACATATTGACGTTCAGAGGCAGAGCAAGACACGTCCATCCTCACTCTCACCTCATGCTAAGGAAGCAGTCACCTGGTATCAAATTAACTAACCACTTAGATAACATGCCACCTGGTAGCACATAAACAACTACACATCCCCCGTTATCTGACCCCATAAAGCCCCCAATATACTGAAAACTAATTTGCAATTGGCGTGTTTGAACTGCTTTTGAACCTAGCGATTATGATTTGTGGGAATGTTTAATCCAGCAGGGTTATATGGTGAGATGATTCATTTTTGAACTGCACACAGTGCGGCGATCGAATCTTGATGTGGCTCTTCCGTTTGGTTGCAAACCTGCATTTTGTCTCGAACACAGCAATTTAGTTTTTGTTTTAAGTAGGCTAAATCAGGGCCTGTATAAGAAAATCTGCAAAACTCATACTTTGCAGTGATCTCATGAATGCAATAAATTGCATTAGCCCCAAAAATGTGCTTGTGTGTGTAAATGTCCGTGTGTTTAGGTGTATAACCGAATTGTGTCCAAGGACAGTGGAGACACCCCTGATCGACTCTGCAAGTGATCTCCCAGGTCACGTTCCCTGCCATCTGTTATCCTCAATCACACACACACACACACACACGCACACGCACACACACACGCACACACACACACACACACACTATCTATAAATAGATAAACAAACACGCTCACACACATAGACACTGACACACATTAACACAAACAAACAAACAAATATAACTATATGCTGAAAATAGCCCACACAAAGAACGTGCACAGATTACACACATTTGAATCGATATAGATACTCGTGACAACGTAGGATTCTTCTCTCTTTCTCTCTTTCTCTCTCCATCTTTCTCTCCCACTCTCTCCCTCTTCTGTATCCAGTGATCTCTTGGGGGATCTTTTGGTTTATTGGCTTCTTCCCGAGGGGAATGGAAATAAGTCCTTGAGGTGATGGCAGTGGTAGATCTTGCTCACTGCGGTGGTGACTGGTCGTCATCAGCCTGCCCAGATTGCAGTTGCCATCTCACATGCTTAATGAACACTTGGGCTGTCAGTATCATGGCCAAGCCACGCTAATGTTTGACAGTCAAACCAATTTACCCCAACACAGGGCCCTACTGATGTGTAAGAGGAATATGGGTGGTGTTTGTTGTGTTTATGTTTTCTTGTTTGTGTCTGTGTGTATGTGAGAGATTGTTTTTTTTTAGTTGCATAGGTGTGTTTCGCTGTATGTGTGTGTTTGACGTGTGTGTGCGTGTTTGTGGGTGTGTGTGTGTGTGCCCCAACATTTCACCCTGCTATCATGCTAACATGGCCCCAACCCGTATAAATTACATAAAACAATTAAAGAAAGATAATGTACTCAGTAAAGCACTGATCTCTGCCAAGGAAGCAACCTGATGGAAGCTACCTACTTGGAGGGAGCTGATTAGTTATTCTGAGCTGAGTCAGATCACGGCCCCCCGTTAGATATATAAACAGGAAATGGGCGGGGCAGAGGCCAGATCACCAAACAATCACCATGAACCCTTGACCAACTTTTCAGTACAATATTTTGGGGGCTTAATTGGAGATGTCATATCGTAAAAATGTACATAGCTTCCCATTGATTGGTACAAATCTATTGTCATGTAAGTTTTTGTGACACGTTACACACATTGCCATGCCCCTTTAAAGCTGATTGGCATAAGATAAAACTGGCATTATTCACGGTTGCTGTTGGGTTGCTCACACAACGCAACCCAAAAATAACAACAACAACAACAACAACAACAACAACAAAGGCCTGGCAATAAAAACATATAATAAAATAAAAAACATGTAGTTGTTGGTTGGTTCGCCGTCGCCACAGTTACAGCCGGATCGTCCATATGTGTCCTGGGGAGGGTTTGGAGTGGTGGCGGTCGGGTCCTTGCTAAAGAAAGAAAACAGAAGATACAATCGTTATCTGAAGCAGATGTGAATATGAGGAGGAAGCTGGCATGGCCGAGGAGGTGGAACACCCCGGGGGCCGCGGGACGATGCTCAGCCGCGCTCCGCTTCCATCGCTATCGATTCAATGAGTTCTTTACTGCAACTTCATCAGGTCCCTGACTTTGGACTCTTCTACACAGAGTAGGGGAACCAAGGAGAGAGAGAGAGAGAGAGAGAGAGAGAGAGAGAGAGAGAGAGAGAGAGAGAGAGAGAGAGAGAGAGAGAGAGAGAGAGAGAGAGAGAGAGAGAGATTCACAAAACAGTAGGCGAGAGAAGAGGATGTAAGAGGTGGAAACAGACACACAAAGTGTGTGTGTGTGTGTGTGTGTGTGTGTGTGTGTGTGTGTGTGTGTGTGTGTGTGTGTGTGTGTGTGTGTGTGTGTGTGTGTGTGTGTGTGTGTGTGTGTGTGTGTAGAATTTAAAAAAAACGATTGTGATTCTGGAAGTGGGCTGTTGCTTTGACCTGTATATGGACCTGTGTTTCTCTGAAAAGATGTTAAAATACCAGCCATTAATACATGCTTTAACAATAGGTGGCTATAGCACAAAGCTAGTTGGACTCATTTATGGTAGCCTTGGACATGTTCATAGACTCTGTGTTAGAGGATTGCAAATTGCTGGACTCAATAAGAAGAACTCTAAGCAAATAGCCAAGTACTCCTCTATGTCAGCAATCATAGGCAGTCTGCATGTATGGAGAAAGCGCTGTCATCTCTACCCATAATATAAATTGAACTATACATTTAACTCTACTGATTTATGTGGTTGTGGATACCTGCAAAGTGTTTGTGTTGTTTTGGACATAAATAGGCTCTTTATTAATATTTGGATGCTATGGTGTTGTAGTATTGGTCATTCCAATTAAATGTATCAAATGTGTGTGTGTGTGTGTGTGTGTGTGTGTGTGTGTGTGTGTGTGTGTGTGTGTGTGTGTGTGTGTGTGTGTGTGTGTGTGTGTGTGTGTGTGTGCGTGTGTGTGTGTGTGCGTGTGTAAGAGAGAGATTAAGAAAAAAGAGCGTGAGATGAAGAGAGAGCAGATTAGGGATTATGGGGTATGTGATGGTACAGGAAGGAAGAGGTGTAATCGATGAGGGGGAGATCAATCAACTGTCCATAGAGGAAGGAGAATAAAGAGGGTCTGGATAATCCATCATGTGACCTTAGTCAGTGTGTGAATATGTGTGTGTCTGTGTGTGGGAATGTAGATGTTTGTGTGAGATAGAGTGTGTGTGTATTCGTGCATTTGCACGCCTGACTGTGTGGGAATGAAGATCTTTATTTGAGATATGGAGTATGTGAATGTGTGGGCCTCTATGTGTGTGTTTCTGTGTGTGTGTGTGTGTGTCTGTGTGTGTGTGTGTGTGTGTGCATGTGCGTGTATGCTGTGCATGTGTTTGTGTGTGTGGGTGGATGGGTGGATAGCGCTCTTGCTGATGTGAGTCTCCTCCCTGGTCCCTCGGTCTCATTACTCCTCTAAGCGTTGTTGTGACGCTGCAGCAGTATTTCCACCTCACTGTGCTCTCCCATCATTGCCATCCCCTCCACCCAAATCTGTTTTTACAACCTGACAGCGACCCCTTCCTGAACAATTAACAGTCCGACCCCCGACGGAACAAACAGCCCCCGCCCCCCCCCCCCCCCCCCCCCCCCCCCCCCCCCCCCCCACCAAAAGAATGTTTCACATCAGAACAACCAATCAACCCCCCCCCCCCCCCCCCCTAACTGACCTCCCTGAGAGAACCCACCCACCACCACCCCCCCGGTGAAGAGCATAGTGGTACGGCCCATGCCTGTGGAGCTGCCGGACGTGGCCGGACCGCTGTCACAACAAAGGGTGGGAGGGGATAACAGTGAGCTGGGTTATTAGAGAAGGCTTTGAGTTGCGTGGGTTGGTGGGGTCCATCTTCAGGGTGGGTGGTCCTCTTCCTCAGGCCTCCAACAGGTTTGCAGGTTTGTGTGCAAGGCAAGTTCCACAAAATGGATGTAGGCCTACAGAGGAAGGATAGTTTTTGCTGGTAAGGTGTTTAACTTCCAGGGACAGTTTCTTTATACCCCAATGTCCACAGTGAGATGTGGGCATGGTTGGATGAGAAACCAAACCCAAACCTGCTGATTTGTGATAGGCCCTATCATAAAATAATAAAAATATGTTGCTTTTGATCAAATCTAAATTGCGTCTGGGTTAAATCCATCTCCCCCTCTCCCCAGCCTACCTGTAGTGTTGCCTAACCCATACCTTCTCCAGAACGTATTTCCCCTGTATTCACTCAATGGCTCTTGGGATGCAAAATAAGTGGCTATAAAGACGTGTCGTTATGAGTTCATTTAAATGATTAATGAGGATACTTTGTCCGTCTGTGTACTGTGTAGAAAACTAGTTACCGGATCTCCATTCTAATTATTTGTCATAACTTTACTGTTTTACTTCTCCATACCTCACTCCCTGTTCCTATTTCACATCAACGTTGTTAACATTGTCTCCAACATATTTATAACTTATTCTAATCCGCACACTGTTCCTACCCTCTTTTGCAATGCAAATCTCCAACACAATGCTTTTGTCCATCGCTTGGAACGCTCCCAAATCTTGTCTTGTCTTGTCTGTGTTTACGACCTGCAGTAACCCACTTCCTCCTGGCCAACCAATCGGAGCCCAGGTCTAATTATAACAGCTGGGGATTTTGTTGACTGTCCAGCTTTCTTTACGGAGGTGGTCTGCATCTGACACAATACCTAACACGACACAATGACCGCATGCTAATGTCAGGTGGAACTGACGCATGCAGCTGGGACCGTTGAGCAAGGCAGGAAAGAATATGATTGAAAGGGGGGAAAACATTTACAGTTAGGTGAACTATAAAATTTATACACAAATCAGGATAGGTTTGTTTTTTATTAATAGGGAAGAAAGCATGTCAGGGCAACATACATTAACCTCATGTAATGTTTATTATTATTAAGTATTATTTGGATTTGACATATTCACAAATATATCCGACACCAACTAGAAAGAAAGAAGAAAATAAACAAACATCCAAAGATCCCTCTGTGATCTTCTATGTACGGTAATTTAGGTCTGCGTACCCAAATAAATTTCCCATTTACTCAAGCGAAATGTGAGAAAAATGTGAAATTAATTTTGTTCTGAGTTTTATAAGTTCTGAGTTTTATTTTATTAAGTTCCACGCCTATCTGGTTCGTTGGGACAGTTTATCATCAAGCATTTTCAGGGTGAGTGGTTTTGTTGTTTAATCAGCATTTATATGAAACCTGCATTATATGAAATATCTAATTTATTCAAAGCTACTGTTTAAAGGGGCTGTGGAATGATGCCAGAATTTAAATCAATAATTAACCTAAACTTTTATATTTTATGCAGGCATCATATCTTTGCTATGTTCTCTCAAGTTTTAGATTAATCTTTGTGTGAATATTGAAGTTTGAGTGTTGTAATCTCATCAATGCTTGCTTTGTTAATAGAACTTGGTGCTTCTCAAATTTTACCACAATTGTCGTCTAGGTAACCCAGACTTTTGGGTTTAATTAATTAATTAACTCATTTCCTGACCCGGTGTGAAGATGACATGTACTGGTCCACACATCTTCACATCTCCCCCTCAGACATGATAGCTATGCTAATGTGAGGCTCTGTTATTCCAATAGGTGTGACTAGCTGTTTAGCATGTGGACTCACAACAGAGTCATACCTTCTACTTCTAAACCCAACAACCACCCCTAGGGCCGACTGGGCAACAATTTCAAAACAGGACGTCAATGAATGAATCAATAGTAATAAATTAATCAATGAAATGTTTGGTGTTTAGCTCCCTTTTTCTCATCAATTTATCCTCCAATGTAATTCTGGTCACACAAAGATATTGCTTGCACAATTGCAATTGTACCTTTACGCATCACATGTTATGTATTATGCAGAGTGACTTTGCTTACGTTTGAGGAGTATTATAAATAAACTGGAAAGGAAAAGGATCTCAACACTCAGATCATCCACCATTATTGTTTAATAATGTTGCGTATGTGTGACGACACACAAGATGCTTACGCTGTTGTGTAACACGTCACGCCTCTGATTCCTATACGCATGCTATGTTAAAGTACATGAACATTTGTTTGTTTTTGCGTAAAATAGAAAATGTTGCGACATAAAACACACAACTCTGGACACGAACCCAAACATCCGTGGTTGATGCCCAACTCCTGCCTGCTATGTAATGATGTGTGTCTGATGTTAACTTTAAGATGCTTTAAAACATATCAAACCTTTGCTCAATGATTAGATGCTGAAATGTCTCCTAGGCTGCTGTGCTTCCAAAATACCCTCAGGTCTAAAGGTCTAATTCTTAGTGTAATCACCACAAGCAATGAAGCTTTAAACGAGAGCTCATTCTGCAACCTTCCGGAGCCTTTTCCCGTAAAAATAAACTCCATTACAGAGCTCTCAGGGTAAGCAAAAGGCTGACACTATTGCATGTTTTTTAATCAGAAAGACAAACCCTGTTACACTTAGTCACGCCTCAATCTGTCTAATGACTCTAATGTCAGTGTGCGGTTGAATTCTCTCCACGGTGCTATGGCGTGTGAATGGACTGATCCAAACCAAATGCCAATACACTCCGAGTTTGTTAGTTTTTTTCCCCCCCTAAGACATGAAACGACAATGAGGAAAAGACCCCTCTGATCCGGCCGACCACTGATACTATACGGGCATAATTAAAAAGGCATATCTCTGTTAGTGATATATTCTTGAAAAGGAGTCTTTGAATTTCCGACTCCCTTCTCTGATGTGATCTGCGTCTCGCTGGGCGACGTGGGTTTATGGTTACCATATGAAGGGTGCGGGGGGGCCGGGGGATTCCCGACGGACAACCGTAGCAGGAACGGCAGACAGGCGTCTTTAGTCACCCAAAGCTTTACACTAATGAGGCCGGGATGACGTGGACACACTGAGAGAAAGGCACTGTGGGACAGATGGAGACAATAGCGCTGATCTTAATCATGCTGATGTATTTTCGTTTCTGACTGTTTGTAGCGCAGTACAGTTCTGAGAAGGTTTTGAGGACTTGAGATCTTTGATCTTTGATGTTTCTACTTTATTGAGGCAGATGACCGATTCTTCGTTACTAATTTAGAGGTGTTTCAAAAGTGCAGCATTGATTATGATGTTTTGAATTTATAGTGTAGGCCTACATTTCTATTCCCCTTCCTACCTCATGATGTATCACTCCCCCTTTTTTTTCTGTGTGTAAATCCCTCTTTCACTTTGTTAAGGTTTGCTGCCTTCAGCCCGCAACCTTTTTTCTGTCTTTCCCTGCTTTGTGTCCACAGAACAGGTCTAAGGTCAGGCTTTTCTCCTCCTCCTCCTCCTCTTCCTCCTCGGCCTCTCGTATTCCATCTGTTTATCTGGCCTTCTATCTCGGGCTGTCCTCCCACTTCATGTTCTTCCCCCCTTCTCTGTTTGGTTCTTTTCAACAACCGCCCCATCTCTATCTCAACCTCACTTTCTTTGAGACTCCCTCTCTCTGTCCCGCTCTCTCTCTCTCTCTCTCTCTCTCTCTCTCTCTCTCTCTCTCTCTCTCTCTCTTTCTATATATATACATATATATTTTACATATTTACATAAAATATGTTGTATTGCTTACCTCCTAACATTCGTTTTTCCATCTCCTTTTCCATCTCGCAGTCCATCTCCTACCCACTTACTAATAATCAAGGTATTTTGTTTTCCAGAGAGATAGAGACCATGAGAGAGAGACGGATTGTTTTAAGACGGGTGTAGTGTAATTTCAACACAGGGTCTATTAAAAGCCTAGCTTATTTATGCCAGTTTTTGATCAAAGAAATGCACTAATGCCAAAAAGTACACATGCAAAAATATGCACGCACACAAACACACACACACAGGCACAGACACGTACACGCACGCACACAAACAAACACACACACACACATAGATATCTTCCCACTCATTGTTTCACTGCCTGTCAGCTTTGTTTATGGCTCTATTCAGTGACCTATGATGGGAACCTAGAGTCACCACACACACACAAACACACACACACACACACACACGCACACACACACACACACACACACACACACACACACACACACACACACACACACACACAAACACACACACACAGAAAGAGAGGAAGAAGCGAGAGAATAGTGAGAGAAATGTAAGAGACTATATGACGTTGTCATCATCCACCGCTGCGGTCACCCTTTGGTCACCATGGTATTATCATTACTGGACTGGAGCCAGGCACACACACACACACACACACACACACACACACACACACACACACTGCTCATAGTCACTCAACAGTATTCGATATAAACATGCACAGTGGGCCGACCAAACACACATACACAAACAAACACACACACACACACACACACACACAGACAAACACACACTCACTGGGGGACCCACACTCGGACAGTGGAGGGAGCCTTGTTCTAAAACAATAGCCATAAATATAGCCGCCTCTGGGAAAAGGGATACAAACTCCATCGGGCCATCCCTGGCCCAAGGAGCAACGCCCAGACCTGCCTTTCCTGACCACACACACACACACACACACACACACACACACACACACACACACACACACACACACACACACACACACACACACACACACACACACCCCAAGAGACAGGTCTGAAGCAACCTTGTCAACACCATGAGAGAAGAGCCTTTCTCCTGTGTGTTACGAGCCCAGCAGAGCCTGCAGATTCTTCCCAGGACTCCCAGCAAGACGGAGTTGCTCTTATTTCTAATGCACCGCCGTGTCTCGAATACATTCCCACCTCATCCACAATCTTTACTCAACATATTTTCCCAATTTAAAGACACAAGAAAAAACTTTCTGCTTATTTTTATTTTAGATGTATGTCTACACAGACATTTCTATTATTTTACGTACTCATATTTTTTTTTATCCCTGATCCCATTGAATCAGGGTCCAATGGGATAGACCCTGATGCATGGGACAGAGAGTATCAGCATATGGACAATTCCCCCCCAGCATGGTTTATGGCTATTCTCCCCTATGCCCCTACCCCCCCCCCCCCCCCCCCCCCCCCCCCCTCCCCTCATTAACTGAGCCTGCGAAAGTCGATGGGTGGCACTACAGGTGTGCTTGTCAGTTAAATCCCCCTGTAGTATGGCCAGATTGTATGCATTCTTTGCAACATTATGCACTTTATAAGGGTAAAAAGAAAAAGTATGTCATTTGGAACATATCATCTGTGTTCGAAGGGCATCACATTAAATAAGTTAGCTTGGCCTGTCGTCAAGATTCCTGCAGAAATCCTTGTAGTAGTTACATTTTACATGTAATAATAATCCCAATATGATCAGGAGATTAGGAAAGGGAAACATCTGATCATTAAGGGTTAATATTGGGTTAATAGAGTCTTGGGAGGCTGTCATTCACCAGTTGGTTGAAGGGTTTGGCTGAATGAGAAATGTAAGTG